>NW_027042433.1:0-213 GCF_035927965.1 Recurvomyces mirabilis | reverse complement strand
TAGCTTGCTAGCCTTATCCCTAGCGATCGTAAGGCTTTGCCTTAGCCTAAGGATACTAACGTCGCCGGCCCCGTTAATACTCCTACTAGCGAGCAGTAGGAGGAAGCTACTAGCGACAAGTCTGCTTTACCGACTACGCTCCCTACTCTATTCTCCCTTCTTACCTAGAAGGTTAGTACCTAGAAGACTCCTACTATACCTAATAACTAGGTA
>NW_027042432.1:0-213 GCF_035927965.1 Recurvomyces mirabilis | reverse complement strand
ACGACTACTAGCGTATACCTATACCCTAACCCTAGTACTACGAAATACTGTCTAGACGTACTAGAAATAATACCGGATAGACAATCGAGTACTACGAGTAAGATACATCCTATTTTAGCGTATAGAACGGCGCCTATAGGCAGTTCTAGAAGTGCGGATCCTACTAAATAGGATCCTACTAAAATCTAGACCGTGTAGCTTCGCGCCTTACCG
>NW_027042431.1:0-214 GCF_035927965.1 Recurvomyces mirabilis | reverse complement strand
ACGGGGAGTCTGCCGTAATCCCTTATAAGCGCTATCTCTTCTCTAGTTACTATTGCGTTATAATAGAATCGAATTCCTACCTAAGATGTTCCGAGTACGTCCGCCTAGGGCGTAAATACGTAAATATATTATAGGAATCGCTAGATCGTACTCGCGAGGAGTATCGGAAAAAGGTAGAGAAGGACGAGGAGGAGTTGTCTATAGTCCTTAGTCG
>NW_027042430.1:0-214 GCF_035927965.1 Recurvomyces mirabilis | reverse complement strand
AATAGCGTCTAAACCTCTAATTTAACGCTACTTCCCGATGTAGTACTAGATATACGCTAATGTTAGTAATTTTAAGTATCCTCTAATACTTCCCTAGAAGTAGTACTTAAAATGTTATAAGGGGTTACTAATAGGGTAGGAAGGTAACTAGGCGTAGACGGTTAATACGTAGACAGAAGCGTAACTAATTAGTAGTAGGTAAAACCTATCGCTA
>NW_027042429.1:0-214 GCF_035927965.1 Recurvomyces mirabilis | reverse complement strand
GGATAGAGACGACGGTATTTACGCCCGAGGAAGGTCTCTACCTCTATTTAGGTAGGAGGATACAACCCTATAAGAAACATAACAACCTTAGGAGGAGGAATCCGACGACGAAGAAGAATTAAGATAACTAGTCGTAGTATACGATTAGGGAAGCTTCGCGCTAACCCCTATTATACTAGACTCTAAGGACGGTTACGAGGACACGCCCGAGTTA
>NW_027042428.1:0-214 GCF_035927965.1 Recurvomyces mirabilis | reverse complement strand
TTAGGGTCTTGTTGGCCTGGTCACGGATCATCTTCTCCTTGTCGACTAAGCTTGGACATATGGCAGGTAGCATCTTTATAGCGCAGTCCTCTTCTGTAAAGACATCCGCTGTAGCAGCGAGCGACATTAGCGCAGCATTCCGTGCATGGACGAAGGGATCACGGAGTGCTCGCGCGAACGCTGCGCTCAGTACTTTCGATCTCGACGCGGGTCC
>NW_027042427.1:0-214 GCF_035927965.1 Recurvomyces mirabilis | reverse complement strand
CTGCGGGAGAATGCATCCCTTCGGAAAGAGTTGGAGACTATGGCAGAACGACTGGCAGACTCGGAGGGTCGAGAGGCGATTGCAATATACGAGAGGTATCGCTTCTCATGCTGTGACTGACGTATCCGAGAGTTGAAATGAGTATCAGAGATGCAACGCGATCTGAACTCGCCATACTCCGTGCTGAGAACGATTCACTGAGACGAGTGGTCAG
>NW_027042426.1:0-215 GCF_035927965.1 Recurvomyces mirabilis | reverse complement strand
GTAGTTACTTACCCGACCTATCGCTTAGAACTTACTCGTCTAACGAGCTCTAACCCCCTTATACCGCAGGTGTATAATATAACGTCTCTTTCGTTGTTAGAAGCTATTTATTTGCTTAGGGTACTTACCTACTATAAGGGTGTTTAAAATGTTATGCACCTACGGTATAAGGGGGTTAGAGCTCGTTAGACGAGTAAGTTCTAAGCGATAGGTCG
>NW_027042425.1:0-215 GCF_035927965.1 Recurvomyces mirabilis | reverse complement strand
AACTTAGCGGTATACTAGGATACGGAGGCCTTCTACGTAACGTATTAGATATTCCGGATAGCGACTTACTAGTCGTTACTAAGTCTATAAATTCCCTTAACTTATTTAGCGAACTCCGAGAAGTTAGCAAAGATCCTATCTAGGTCTCTATTCTCGAGTAGAACTATAGTTAATTTAGGACGTATCTAGCTTTAAGCTTCGCCTCGAAGGTAGGA
>NW_027042424.1:0-215 GCF_035927965.1 Recurvomyces mirabilis | reverse complement strand
GAGCGTAGCCCTGCTTCCTTAGAAGTAGAGGCAACAAGGCCTACGCTTTTCCCTTTACTAGGATAGTATTAGGGTTCTAAGATCGTTTCGGCTTCGCTAGATTAGGGTAATTAGGCGATATATGCCCCTTCTTGCCGTAATTGTAGCATTCGAGATAGGAATAATCCGATCTCGTCTTGTCTAACGTCCTAGCCGAACTCGAGGTTAAGGTTATC
>NW_027041983.1:0-91542 GCF_035927965.1 Recurvomyces mirabilis | reverse complement strand
CCCTAACCCTAACCCTAACCCTCGCGCGTCCGACGACTACTAGCGTATATCTATACCCTAACTCTAGTACTAAAAAATACTATCTAGACGTACTAGAAGTAATACTAAATAGATAATTAAGTACTATAAGTAAGATATAGACTATTTTAGCGTATAGAACGGAGTATATAGGCGATTCTAGAAGTACGAATTCTACTAAATAGGATCCTACTAAAATCTAGACTATATAGCTTCGCGCCTTACTAGATTTAGGGAGGATCCTACTAATATTTAGTTGCCTCCTAGGCTTTATATTAGCTAGGTTAGGGCTAGAGCGCGCTAGACTAGACGTAGAGCGTAGAGTAGGGCTAAAACCTTAAGACCCTAATCTAACCCTAGATCTAGCTCCAAAATCTAGACTAAATATCTTAAAGGATTTTTAGATCCTACTAGCGTCTAGCGTCTATAGAGGCGCTAGAGTAGTAGGAGCGAGCGTCGTCCCTTCCCGAAAATCTTAAGGGATTTACGGCCTCGTCGGGCCGCCGTTAAAGCGTAGTAGGCTAGAAGGGCGAGGAGGGGTAGGCGAGGACCTACTATAGTAGAGGGACTAATAGTAGTAGTAGGGTCGCGAATCTAGTAGAAGGGCAAAGGCGTCTAGAGTACGGGCGCCGCGCGAGGGAGCCTTACGTAGGGGGGCTAATTAGCGCGCGCGCCTAAGAGCCTTACGTAGGGGGCTAGTTAGCGCGCGCCCCGGGCCCGGCCCCTACCTACTCTAAACGCTTTTCTACCTAGAGGTAAGCTAGAAAGTACGCTAGACTATATTAGGACCGATTACTATACGCTAGCGTAATAATAATCTTTTAAAGCTATAGGCTACTATAAGGATATAGGACTATAGATAGAGGATAATATTATAGATATAGAATCTAATTATTAGTAACGAGTTAGGAACTAAAGTCTAAGGCTAGAAGACTAACTCTAGAGCTAAATCTAGGATTACTTTATTACTAGGTAATTAAGTAATCTAAATTATAATTACTATAGGTAACTATAATTAGGTTATAATTACTATTAGTAATTACGACTATATATAAATCTCCTATATATATAGAATAGACGTCTTTTATATAGGTAGTTTATATTTAACCTAAGTTACTAACCTACTAAAAGGTTAAACCTTAGAGTAGTTACTTACCTAACCCGTCGCTTAGAACTTAATCGTTTAACGAGCTCTAACCCTCTTATACTATAGGTATATAATAATAATATATACTTAAAGCTATCTTCTACTTATCGAGTACGTAATAGAACTTCGTTATTTCTATATATAATATATAACTATTTAGTATATAAATAAAGCGCTAGATAGAATTATTAATATATTATAACTTATATATATTTTAAGAACTTTAGCGCTATTTTATAATACTAGAGATATACTAGACTTAACGTTCTAGTTCTAACGTTCTCTAGACTATATAGCCTCTATACTTTACTACTTTAGATAAGAATTTAATATTCTAAATATTATCTTCTAGGCTTTATATTAGTTAGATTTACGTTTTAGATAATCTTATATACTATAAGAGCTCTAAGCTAGTATATACTATAGTATATATATCTTTAGTCTCTAATATAGTAGAGAGGCTAGTAGTAGGCTATTAACAACTTTTTATCGATAGGTAGAAGAATACTTTTTCTACTCGATACTAGAACCTCTAACTCTAACGCCTTTATATATATATACGCGAAACCTTCTATAACTAGATCGATTTACTACCTATCCTAACCTATAAGCTACGATAGATACTATTCGCTTCGTATATATACGCGATTTCGAGAAAGCAATATAATATTATAGGTAGACCTAGGAAAACAGGCCTGCGTACGAAGTGTCTCGGTAGAGTGCTACAACAGGAGAGTAAGGAGACTGCACAATGATAACACACGGCGTACTAGTAACGTATGCTCTTGTTCTTGATCTTATATAGTAATATGTACGAGAGGCCACACAGTCTACACGCGCTGCAGGCGATGGAATGTTGCGGAACTTCTCTCTCAAGACTTTCGTCTTATGGCTGCTTAGGCCGCGGGAGACTTTGTATAACCAGGGAATTGCTTAAGCTGAGCTTCATCAATGCTTTGCAGCTGGGGGCAAGTAAGAGCGCCCGTGATCTGGTTGACAGCGTTGGTGAGGGTGGTGATAGATCCAAGAAGGACATCTGGCTTGACTTGCGCGGAGAACTGATAGGCGAAGCACGCAGCGTTGTTGCCCTGGAGGAAGGTCTGAGAGTTGTAGAGGCCGCCAGTGAGGTTGGCGACATCAACAGGTGTGAAAGTGTTGACCTTGCCGGTGTTGCCACCAACGCTGAGGAACTTGGGGTGCAACAACGCAGCGGCAGCCAGATCAGCAGCAAAGTAACCGTTGTCGTAGGGATACTCAATTGCACGCTTGTACCAGTTGTCTGGAATGCGCTCCATGCCCTGGTTGGCAACGTAGCTGCCGCTATTGCCAGTGATGCCAAACCAGTCCTTGATGACGTCGTAGGACAAATAGCCTGCCGGGTATTCAGCAGAGTGATTGGCCATGAACCGGTAGATGAATGTGTAGGCGGCGGGCTGGACAGCGACACCGGTGAAGGGACCGTTGAAAAAGTATGGGTTGTTGGCAATCTGGGTGTCGAAACGCTGAGAGCGGAAGGAGGTCAGGGACTCCATTGTGACGGAGCCTGGCGAGGCGTCGATGAGCTGCTGAAACTGGCTGGCGACAGTCTGGTAGTCGTTACCGGCCTGGTAAAGATCTGGACGTGTCGGTGATGCATCGGATTCATACTTGTTATGAGAGCCACTAATGCCGTTGCCTCCAGGCAAGAGACCGGCTTGAGCTGCAGTAGGTGTGCCGCCGATGGACCAGGCAAGCCCAGATCCGTCAACAGTGGCACCGAAGGCGGCCAGGAAGATGGCCAACCCCGAGCCCATGCCGACCACTGACTCAGTAGCATCGACAAATTGCGCGATGGTTGCATACCCGTCATGTGGCAGGAGATTGTGGTTGGCCACTGAGAATCCTGTTAGTTCGGCGCTCCGGTCATATAGTAGGTACGTGAAACTTACTAGCATTCAGACCGGGGCAAGGTCCTCGAAGGTCGTTTCCAGATGGCGCAACCCACTCGTGGCCGCTACCCTGGGATACGTCGACAAGTTGGGCCTTCTCGTTGAAGGTGTTTACGGGCTCAAAGACAGCAGTGGCAGCGCCGGCACCGGCCTGTCGTGCTTCGATCATCCGAGTAAGCTCCTCAGTCCGGGCCATAATTTTGGAATCCCGAGCGGCAGCCTCCATCATGGCAGCAGGAAATGCAGAGGCATAGGGCGCAAGAGCGCCGATGATGGCGAGGGATGCTGTTGACTTCATTGTGGCGGTACAATATGAGTGGCTATTCGTTTGGCAATGGATGAGAAAATCGTGAAGTCCGTTCTTGATGAGACCTCTCATACATATATGCCCCCCTTGGTTACATCGAATCATGGTCGTTCTCCTGTTGCCACACATCCGCCGGACACATACTTGATCAGCAGCGGGGTTACTCTGGTAGTTTGAGATATCCTGGGGTGTTACTTCGCTTGTCTGTGCACATCACCCAGAATTTGGTGTATCTAGGACGAATCTCGCAAGATTTCCTGCAGATCAGCTGTGTAGACTCGACACAAGCCACCATGTCAATTTTAGGTTCAACAAAAATCGTCAAAGTGCCTCGGCTCCTTGGTGAGACCTTCAGGTACGAGGATGTAGGTACCGGTAAGCTTGATTTGTAGTTTACTCGCGAGCCACTCACAGCTTCGTTGATGGGGCTGACTGCCATTTCAGGATACACAAGCGTCCCATTCAGATGACTTCCGTTCGTGCTGATTCCGGCTTGAGTAATTGGCAGCCTGCCCAGAGCCAATCAGAACGGCTTTGGGTATGAACTGGTCGTCGTGCGTCCATGTAGATCTCTTTGACGATTTTGCATGACGACAGGACATTCGTACCTACGTCGTTTTACACGGGCGCCACCTCTGTAAGGTTCTTGCTTTCTCCCAAAGCGCACACGGAGAACTCAGGCTTTTGCGTGCAGTCGAGCTTGTGTCGGCCCCAGATGGAGAAACAAATGTTACCACGCCCATACAAGGGCGTCAACTTTCGCGTAGACTGTAGTACCTCACCATCGCTTGATCTACAGTCCTGTATGCTCATGGCGCCGACAGTTCTGCGTCGAGCCCTGCCCGCAAGAGCAGAACAGCCACCGAGCTGCTGACTACCCTTGGCTCATCCTTGGTGACTTTCGTGAATATGCATGCGCCGTGTGATCAGCGAGCTGGCATTTCCTGGCTAGAGAATATACCACCTTTATTCCCACGTACACACCGCGTCCCAGTGTAGAAAAGGGCTTGACCCAGTGACGATTCAAGCTGAACTGATGATCACGCAAAGCGTCAGAACTTTCAGCTTCGCCTACCATGTCTCATACGACTCCATCCGCTAGGCACGATACTCCCGCATCCGAAGCTTTTCAACCCCATGGCGCGCGTCTGCCGAGGCGTTACTTGACTGCATGCCTCCTACCGCGAGACATTATTGTTCCGTCAGAGGCTACAAAGCTGTGCCAGTTTGGTAGGGAGCTGTGACGGTAGATCGCGTCAGCTAGATATTCAAGTACGTGGGAGATTGAGCACTAGGATAACAAGTTCCCTCATTCACACGTACTAGACCTGGAGAGTAGTCCTGAAGGTAGTATTGACAGTCTGGAGACATTCGTTAGCAGCACTCAGCGTTTGACCCACCCTCTCGGTGTGTATTCCAGCGTGGTGTGCATTTAAAATGCAGGGTAGAAGTCAATAATAACCCTCAAATCTGGCCGAGGTAAAAGTATACTCAAGCTTGGGTGGTATGACTCTATGCCATGGAGGGTGTACCTTTGAGCTGTAATGACAGATTACAAGTCGACGATCCTTGTTCGATACCCACTGCTTGCAAGGAGATCTGGACAGTGTGATAGCGTGGGGAAAGTAATCAATGATATCCTTGCCAAAGAGCGTGCATCCAGTGACCTAAGATTATGAGTGTCTCGTGTATCTGCTTGGTCATGTGCTAGCCATCGACTTGAGGGTAGAGCCACTCCAGCTGGATCGGCAGATGAAAACACAAACATGCGCAGAATCTCAAAGCTAGGGCCTGGAAACGGGCTGATACTTTGCTGTCAACTTCGGAAGGACAGGTGTAAACAATATTGTACTCATCTAAGATAATGCTTGTCGTGCTGGATGTTGGAGTCGTGCACACGTCCATTACGCAGAGTCGGTCAGCTTCGTGAGTCCTGCTACCGTGATGAGCATTCAGGTGCCGGCCGAATGGGAGTTTAGCGTCTTGCGCGCTGCGATACACGGTCTCGAAAGCGATGATATCAGAAACATTGGCGCTCTGACTGATGCCTCCAGTGTCTTGCGTGGCGTCCATAGCTGGTATCTCAAGAACTATACAGCCTGTCCAGTCGCTCGAGTCTCGAAAATTGGAGGAATTTGCAAGCCTGTCCGTATGTCATGAGAGAACAGCTCTCGAGGCTAATTACTGACCGGCGAAAGACTTATTGCTGCTTGCATCAGGCCTGAGTATGACTTTCTTTGCGAGTCACCTGCTAGGCACGTTCGGGCGTCTCGAGATAACTTGACGGTGTCAAATCTCCATGGAAAGCCTGAAGGGTCGAAAGATTCTCCATTGTTGGCGGTGTTGGCTGACATCGTTAAGGCAGTCGCCTAGTATCAATCTTGGTAAATATGCTGCACTTTGAATTACCTGTGGTCTAGGCTGATATAGGCGCTAGTCCACAGGACTCTTGCCTGCTCGGGGACCAGTGCTTGATGCAAGACTCGATAGTCGTGGCTTTGTCCGAAGCGCTAAATAGCTGGATGTAAGTGAAGTGAAGAGGCAGTATCGTCCGATGTGGCTGAGCCCTCGATCCGGACAAGCGCAAATCCTCACATCATCCCTTGCTCTCTTCTTTTCTCCCTCCACTCTCCGCCGTCGCTACTCTGTTCTATAAAACCGTAGGCCATCACAAGGGCACTGTGGACTCAGGTAATCCTAGAGCCCTGCCGTGAGGGTCTTCTATGCCATTCGAGAGGCCGACCTAGACCAAAGAGGATCACACAGGATGATGGCCCCACACCAACCAGAGGCGAAGCTCTAGAACGATCAAGACATGTCCTATCGGCATTTTGAGTGAAGACAAAGCTTCCCACGGCAAGACGCGGCTTCTCTGGTGTTGTTCTCGCTCATGTAGATAAAGTCCGGTTGCAACACCCACCCACAACATTGGGCCTTGCTTTCGCGACAGCACCTCCATTAGGTCCTCTCGTACGGCTTACTTAGGCACCCCTCGGAAGCTCTGCATATGGCACAACTTGTAGTCTAGGGATAAATACTGCGGATCTCCACACTTATCCGGCAGAAGCTGATCCTGAGAAACTGAACGAGAAGAGAGGATCTTGAGCCATCACTGCGAAGCTACAGCGCGGGTGTTCACAGTAGCTTGGATAGATGGAAACGGCATCGGTGTCATAGTCCGTACCATTCACCACCAGTGTGCCTTCTCAGCCATGATCACCCCAGCATAGGCGAGTAGGAACAGTGTCCCTGCTGCTAGCCCAGACAGACCGAAGAGCTCAACCACGAAGAGAACTGGAGCCCCAGGTCACATGCACACTACCTAGCCGCGGGGACCTTGACTGTGCTTGATACATCGAAGTGCCTCCAGCCCTGCTTCAGATAGTACTACGACTCGGACCTGTCATAGACATCGTGACATATATAGTAATTGCTTGCTGTACAATACTTGGTGGGGCGTGGTCGATGTTTGATTATTAGCAAGTTCAAGCTTCATAGCAAAAGTCGGCCCCTTATCATGGACTACTGCGACTTAGGAGCTAATGATTTTCTGGGCGCACTGCGCTGAAGGTCCGGCGCCCCGAGTGGTTGTGGTTCGTGCAGGAGTGTGCATACGGTTGGGTCATACACAATCGTTCTCTGTCTCTGACAACACGGTAGCGACTGAGGATATTTTTCGGAATCATGTCGGCATCATGGCTTGAAATCACGCAGAGCATCATACTTCAATCTACTCTATCATGCTGCCCACCTCACGCCATCCTTGCCAAAGATTGTCTCATTTTTCTAGAACATGCGAACGGCTTCGGCAACCCAATGCCGACTGCCCACCTTAATATAATCTTCCGTCATGACGTGCGCACGTTGGACGTGCATATGGTGTAAGCTCGTAAACCTACCGCGGCTAAATGCAAGCATACGCTTGAAGATGTTGCCAAGACAGCAAAGCCTCTCGTTATGCCGTCCAAGCAAATCAAGCATCAACTTGCATGCCGTGCCGAACACAGTCCCTAGAGAGCGGTATGCTGAAGTGGTATCGCAGGATGCACATCTTTGCGGGGCTTTCATGATTGAGCGGGGAAAAACATGGTAGGCTAGAGGCACATGGCATAGGCTGGGGCTATAGGCTAAACAGAGATTATGAGCAACAGTATTGGAGGATTGGACTGAAAGCCGCAGTCTGATGTCAAGCTCAGTGGTGAAAAGCGATATAAGGTAGGCGGTCTCTCTGTCATTCCCTCTATGCAGGGCTTTTTTTGGGTCTCCCACAAGACGACTCCCACTTCATCGCGATGTTGTCCACACTTTTCACTACCGCTCTGCTTACTGTGGCCGCTGAAGCTGCTCCATGGGGACCAGCAGGGTTAGGGCCACACCAAGGCTCTCCAAGCTGGGGCCCACCTAACCTTCCCGCTTGGGGCCCATCAGGCCCTCCCGGCGGATGGCACCACGGTCCTGCGCCAGCACCACCACCACCCTCCCCACCAGGCCCGGGCAAGCCCACAGTGTCGCCCACTGTACCACAGCCATGGAGCTACTTCGTGAACTCTACCATCTTCGCCCCAAACTTCGGGCTCTTCTACCCTCGCTACGCCGAACTCCAAGACGGAACCATCCTTGCCACTTCGTCCCTCTCAGGGCCCCAACCAGACTACTTCCCAATCTTCGAAAGCACGGACGGAGGTGCTAGCTGGACCTGGATCTCGAACCTAACAGATCAAGTCAACGGGCTCGGGTTCACCGCACAGCCTGCGCTCCATGAGCTTACCTTTGACCTTGGCTCGTACAAGAAGGGCACGATCCTAGGTGGAGGCAACTCGTGGGGCAATACCAGCACGAATATCGATCTCTATGCCAGTCTGGATAAGGGCAGATCGTGGGAGTTTGTGAGCCATGTTGCGAAGGGTGGGCCGCCCAATACTACCAATGGCGCGACGCCTGTGGTGAGTCAGGTCCTGATGTGGACACCGAGATCAGTATGCTAATGTGTGTGCCTTCTAGTGGGAACCCTACTTCCTGTAAGATGGCTCAGACGTGACTCCTCTTGAGCGATAACTTACTGACCATCGGCAGACCTTATGACGGCGAGGTTATTGCTTTCTACTCCGACCAGCGTGACCCACTGCATGGGCAAAAACTAGCGCATCAGGTGACGACAGTACGGACTCACATCTTGTGCTGTAGCGAACACTAGCTGACACTACTCACAGGACCTCAAGACCTGGGGCCCAGTGGTCAACGACGTTGCATACGACAATTACCTCGCACGGCCAGGCATGACAATCGTAGCCTACATCGAGCCAATCGACCAGTGGATGCTCGTCCACGAAAACCCAGTTGTCCTCACGAACGGCAGTGTCCAATACAGCCACGGTGTCCAGTATCCGGTCTTCTACAAGCTCGCAAAGGATCCACGCGATTTTGGCGCATCGCCAGATATGCCACTCCTTGTCAATGGCACCACCGCACCAAGCTCTTCTCCATACGTCGTGTGGACGCCGGAACCAAAGGGCTCCAAGTATGGCACCATCTTCGTGTCCGACAACGACCATCGCTCAGTCTTCTCGAACCAGCAGGGCGGTGCAATAGACGCCTGGGAAGAGCACGGAACGCCGGCCGGGGCTGTCTACAGCCGAGCCATTGAGATTTTCGCCAGCAGACAGGATCATCTCTTGATCTACGGTGGTGATACTTTCAATGGGATCATGGATGGTGAGGATCTGCCATTTTCGGCAACAGTGCTGAATGTGGAGAGAGTCTTGTCGAAGGCGCCGGAGGATTACTCGCTATAAGCGCGATGAGTTGGCCGGTAGCATATCGATTAGGTGGAGAGCTGTTAGCAAAAAGCGGAAAGAACAATTATGTTCCTGTAGAACTCTAATTCGAAACGCTCCTCACCACGTGTTGCGTCACCATCGAAGGGCATGAGGCAGACGCTCAGTCAGGGAGTAGTGACCCATGCATGAATGACCACTCTTCCGTTGATGGAAGGGTGAGTGAGTGGTGGAGAGTAGTGTGGAATGGAATGTTGATGGAGTATATGCCTCAGGCACAGGACTGAACGCTTGACATTACGCCGCTCACTTGTACATCTCCATCGTCTGAGTAGCTCGATCAACACCATCAGTATATCAGTTTCCTTCATCAAAATCGCACTTTCTTTGGAGAGTGCTAGACGGCGACGACGTTTCCATCTATCAGTACCGTGTGGCTGTTCTACCGTCGCCCCTCATCAGGGCAACGAGTTGGGCGTGTGGGCGAGGCTGCGGCGGGCATCAAGACGGCATTATCGCGGCCGCTTGAGACGACGCTCTCGTGTCTGCAGCACAGTGTGATTCGCGAGAGGCATAGTCAGACCAGGCGATCCGATGATAGGTTACACGGCATCAGGCTGGTGAGCGACGGCAGCCTTATCCTGGGTGGCGTATTGACGAAGGTGCCCGGCGCGATGGGGCTAGCGGTAAGATATCGTTTTTGGCTAGTAGAGGATGGACACGGCACGTAGCCATGCACGCGTCAGGCTCGCGCGGTGAGCGTCGCATATATGGTTGGACCAATGCTCGCCCGACAAGGTCTGAAAGGCCGAAATCAAACAGGTCGTTGCTGTACTTTCGATCCCATCAGCCTGCGTTCAGAAGCTCTAAGCCTTCTGCTTCACGTCTCGAGTCATCGCGAACAGGTCGACGACAAACATGGCCAGCATTGTAATCATCATCCCAGCAGGTTCAACCATCTTCATAGAAGACCAATTCGGGGGTCTCACGGCAACGCCGACTTTTGTGCCAAAGTTCGCTGGCACCAATGGACCCTACACCTTCACCACAGACGGGGTAGAGCTATATCTTCCCTATACACCAACGCCGTCAGCCACGATCACCTTGCAAGCTTTGGTATCGGCGTTGAACAGTCCATCGGCGCTGCGAGCCTAGCTAGTACGACCCCAACTTCCACAGCCTCAATCACGAGTGTGCTGCTCTACTACGGGCAAAGTGTTGGCAATTTCGCCACCCCAGTCTTCAACATTCCCTCGCCGACCCTGACCACCTTTGCATCAGGCATGACACTTTTCGTCCCGGTCACGACATCACTGGTCAACACAATCAGTGCTCAAAGTCTGTTCGATGCGCTTTCATCATATGACCTCACGACTTCAGCACAAATCGCTGGCACGGTCAGCTCGAGTGGCAGAGCACTACCGACGGGAAGTGGCAACCGGCCAAGTTTTTGGGTAGCTAGTGCTCATAGCCATCAGATTTTGGTTGGAGGAGTGATCGGAGGCGTATTCGGTGGACTTGTTGTGGGTCTGGCGCTCGGCATCTTGATTGCATGGTACTGGTTCGTGAGACGAGGTTCGGTGGCGAAGACTGCATCGACCCGGTCCCTGGACAGAGCGTGGCTCTCAACGAACTCGTCCATCGAGCATGAGATGCAGCTCATCACTACTACAAAATAGTGTGCATTCGTCATCATGACAGCGAATACGGCTACATAGTGGCAGTATGCGGCGGATGGCGCTTGGTCAAATCCACTGAGAACATACTCACCCACTTTTGCCTAGTGGGGCTTTCTCGGACTTTCGTTGGTTGCTACCTAGCAGACGATGTTACTGCATCCGCGAACTCCACCTTCAGACTGTCATGGCGTGAGCTAAGGATACCCTGCTTGCCTTCAATCTGAAATCTAAGATCGGCTGGTCCAAGCATGACGACGAAGAAGAAGTCGGCTTGCCAGTACTTCTTGCCGATCTTCCACATTTGACGATTCTTGAGCTTCATGTCATTTCCTGTCAGCTTGTACTCGACTGTCACGACATGCTTGCATCCTGGATCTGTTGACGAAACGGGCAGCTTCTCGACTGGCAGACTAGACATCACGATCTGTGCACGACGTGGTTGTTGGCCTTCTGCTTCTGTGATGGTGGCTCCGTACGGACGGCGTACTCCTTTTGCAGCCTCGATCTCTTGCTCACGGAGTATGAACCAGCTGGCAATCGTCAGCTACGGTAGTAGATGGGCTGTCAGGCAACTTACTCGATGACATGCTCAGCCCATAAGCGACCATCGTGAGCATCTGGCACGACCGCTAGACCGCGCTGTTTGGTCTCGTCATAGAGCTCGCGGACAATGGTGCCATAACATCCCCGTCTCCCGCTACAAGTGCAACTAGCTCTAGCAGTCGACAACCAGTCGTGGGAAAAGTGGTCGGAGGTACTGTGAGCGGTATAGTCGTGGGACTTCTGCTTGGGATGTTAGTCGCCTGGTGTAGCCTTAGACGGCGATCCCAGAAGAACAGGAATTTGAGTCGCAACGACGATCCGATGTCTCCGACCGTGTTTCCACTGGTACCCTACAAAAACGGAAAACAACACGCAGTCGTTGGAACCTCCGATCTTTCGACCTGGCATAAACATCTGCCAAACGAGCGAGGAGTCGACAGCATCATTCATGCATTCAAAGCCATTTTCAACCATGTCGGCGTTCACATTCACGGCTACTATCGGAACACACCAGAGGTAGCTTCTGGCCCTGATCTGGCTGCTCTGGCAGAGCTCTTGACAACGTCGACGGCAGGAGCAACGGTCTTACAAGTGCAGGAAAGTGGGCAGATGCTCGAGGGTGTCTTGAACAGGTGGACCGTCGGCAGGATATCGTTACGCTCCGAGGTTGACCAGTCCTTGCTTCCCAAAGAATTCACGGGCATCCCAAAGCATACTCATTGGGACATGGAGACTCACGAGGAGAGACTTATGCTGGGCGTCGAATCCAGGAAAGGTGGGTGCACCCAGCACGGAATGAGTCTCTGCAATCGCTAACGAATCTAGGCTTTCCGCAAGCACTGTCACAGTGGCGTGTTCTAACTGGCTTCCTGTACGGCAATCCCGCCGATCAGCAGAATTTCAGAAGTGTCAGGGATGCCAACATCCAGCAGGCCGTCAAGCTATTCGCAAAAGCATATTCGCCCTGGAAGTTACTAGGCAAGAACCATGCCGATCGAGATTCCAGTCTGCGAAGTATCCTCGTCGAGGCGAGCGCAGCAGGAAGCCAGCTGTTCACACAGCTGACTACATTCGCATTCGAGTGGCAGAGCCATGGCAAAGACACAGTCATTAGCCCCGCACTGGTAATGCGTATGGACGAGAACGGAGAGCCGATCAGACGTTCGAACACATTGATCGAAGCGAGGTGTGCGAGGACGAGGTCTTGAACAATTAATGGTTGGGAATGGACGGCATCAAGTGATCCTTTTGCGCCATATCGAAGTCAGTCTCCGTTGGTACCAGGGTCAGGTATGAGAAGAGTAGACCAAGTCCATCTCGACCAGGACCGGTGCGTTGCATGGAGCTGGGGGTCAGATACTGGTCGTAGAATGATTCGGCGAGAAGGTAACGAGGTAAAGGCTTGATGTATATCTTGCTTGATGCCCGGACCAGTTGTAGGGTAGCATCTGGGACAGGCACTCGCTCTCTGCCCAAAACATTTTGAATCGTGATGGAACGTGGTGGATAGGGCCGTCCGACTAGCCAGAGGTGGTCGAAAACTTCATCGATACCTTGGACCGACAGCTCCTGCTCAAGGAACACGTCCCAGTCTTCGTGTGGTGGTCGCAACGTGTTTTCATTATCCCGGAAGCTCGTGGGCAGGTCCTTGCTTTCAACGGCGTGCGGTGGTGAGGATTTCGTGCGGGGATAGCTCGGCGTCATCTTGGACTTCGTGATGAACGGAGTACTGGACATGTTGTCTCGTCATCCGCTAGATATACCGTAAGATCAACACAGGACTCCTCTTCCCCTCTTGAACCACGACCATTCCTCGTGTCCAGCCTTGTGCGACTTGGCATACTCCATCATAGCTCCGCGCACCCCGTCTGGGTTTTGCCGACCTGGACGCCACCTTTTCCTGCATTGTAGGTCCGTGTGTCAGCCTCGCGCGGCATCTTAACTATGGCTTTGCAAAAGGATGGCAACCTCCAACGTATGCACCCACATTAAGCACAGCAGCCATGCGACGGCGTACTAACAGGCTCGTACACTCAAAGCGGCCAATACGACGGTCAGTTGGCGTCGCAGCCGCTCTGGCTTGCAGGGACGAAGGCTGTACGTGTCATGGGATAGAGCCAGCTTGTTGATCCGGTTGGATGCTCCCATCCACAAGAAGTAAGTAGACACCACCAATGCACCGCGTCAATAGTGCATGCACGTCTCCGCCGATCGGTGGGAACTGTGTCCGGATCAGGTACAGGCAAGGCTGAGGCAAGGCTGCACAAAGGCTGTCGCAGCAAGGCTATGACAAGGCTGGGTCGCGCAGTCAGTAAACACAAGGGGTACAAGGGAGGAACTGTGTCGCACCGCACAGATAAGTCCGTATTGCCTGCACAAGGCTCGTTATCACCGACTGTTGGGAAAAAAGTCCTCGCCATGATTGCACAGTCTGGAGTCGTAGCTGCTTCCACTGAGCTACCTAATAACATCCATACTGACACTCATACTGCACCGTAATCGCCGCGAACTTTGCAACCTTGGCCATGGGACCTCAACGGGATTCAGAGAAGCCGCACAAAGTGACAGCGTATCGGGAACTTGGGCAAGGCATCAGAACATTCCACGAAGATCCATACGCGGAGGTGGAGTACGTCCTACTATACCGCAACGTAGGAGTGCCATACTGACGGCTATATAGTATCCTTGCCGTACCAGGACTTGGCGCAAATCCAGAAGAGTGCTGGACCTGGAATGCGCTGTCAAGCGGTAAGCAAGCACGACAGACCAAGTCGAATGTGGTGCCAGACCCGGCCGATGGAAACAATGCTCGACAGTCTTTCAACTGGATACGAGATGAGAGCGGCCTACGCTCTCTTTTCCCCAAGTCCCGGATTCTGCTCTGTGACTACGCTTCGGCATGGAGAGGGAGATTCAAAGTGCGAGCAACCATGAAGAGTATCTGTACTGCACTCCTCGATGATCTGGTGGAGAAGCGGAAGGTATGCTCGAACTAGTGCTTTCGAGTTGCTTTGATCCAGTACTGATGGATAGCAGGATGGCGCAAAAAGCACTCGACCACTGATCATCATTGGACACAGTATGGGTCGTGTCGTTGTGGCGAAGGTACGCGTGATGCTACTGGACAAGTCTTGGGCGCTTACTGACTATTTAGGCCCTTTGCATCGCAAAGGGTAAGAAGTAGTACGAAGCCATCGCAACTTGCACCATGGGCTGCCTGTTCTTCGAAGTTCCGTTTCGAGGCACAGAGATGGCGCGGATCGCGTTGATGTACAGCTCCGTCTTTGGCAGCGATGCTTACGAGGCTCTGCTCACCTTCATGAAGGCAGAGAAGAATGACGTCCTCGAGGAGGTGAGAGAAGATTTCGTGGAGTTCTGCAACAAGCTTATACCAGCCATCGAGGTATACTGCTTCTGGGAGCAGGTGAGCTCCGACGTTGCCTACTCGACAGACATAGCCCAGAAGCTCGGCAAGTTGGGGCAGCACAAATACTTCGCTACTGGCGCTCGCGCTGTAACAAATGTCACCTTGCGAAAGTTGGGTGCCGGCACGGTAAGCGGTGTCCACCTGGTTATGGACAGTGCAAGACTGAGACCAAATGAAGCATGTAGTGTCAAAAGAATCTGCCGAGATCGATGGCGCGCACAGTGTCAGCCTCGCCGCCACCCATCGAGATCTCATCCGCTTCGAAAGCGTGACTTCGGAGAATGTCGTCCGTGTCAAAGCTCCATTCTTGAAGATGGCGCAAACTGCAACCATGAATGCCAGGGAGCCGGCTTTGGCAAGACCAACGCCAGTCTTGCTGCCATACAACAGATCAGCAAGTCCAACAGCAGCGAGGTACAGGCCACGCTCGATCGGGGCTCGAGAGGTGACTTCTTGGGATTCTTTCTCTGCGAGAGACCACCCGGCTTTTGTACCGCGGAGGACGACCTGAAGTCTTTGATAACACAACTTGTCAACCAGGAAGAATCCTTGGCACAGCATGGCAAGTGGTTTGTGTCGAGCCAACGATATCGAAATGCAACCTCAGCTAGCGAGACATTCATGGTGAGTGACGGCAGCATCGCCAGTGCCCAAGCAACAACATTGATAATCTGTGGAAGTGCTTGCAAGACATGCTGGAGGATCCAGTAGCGAACAGCGCGCACTTGGTCCTGAATAAATTCATTGTATGGAGGCAGGCGATTCAACAATGACATTGCTTGGCAAGCTTCGTGAAGATGCAATTGCACAACACAGTCCGCCTCTCCGACCTCACCGCACGAAGTGGCTCATCACGAGTAGAAACGAGAAGCACATCCGCGACGCTTCTCTCAGTCTTGAGCAGATATACATGATCGACTTGGAAGACAAGGAGTATGAAAGCGAGCGCACAAAAGCCCGCAAGAACCATGTCCGAGATAGTAATCGGTGGTTGAAAGCACGAAAGAACTGGACTGCAGCCTTGGGCTTTTCTGTGCAGAGCTCACTCGATAGCCAAGGACAAGATGAGCGGTGGATTGAAGTTCTTTGTCTCTTGCTTGACGAGTAACCAAGTGGCACGAGCAATCTTTCTATCGAGAAGTGGTTGAGAGAAGTGGGCAAGCTCAATGTTTATGGACTGATTGGGCATGCCTGGCAGCAGGTATCTCTCTCTCCCCAGTACTTCGCAAAAATCCTGTACTGATCATCCACAGATACTTACGCAGGACGAAGAAATCAGATTGAAGATTGAACAACTCCTGCAAGTTATGACTATCGTTTACGAGCCACCGACACTGTGCGAACTTTCTGTTCTCATGGCTGTCGAAGACCTTCACGAGCTAGCTGCTCTAGTCAAAAGATGTTCGCCTGTCCTCCGATTCGCAGACACTAGCGCTGAAAAGGACAAGGTAGCCTTCGGTCACACTGCCTTCAGGGAAAGACTTTTCGTCGAAGCAGATGGGCACGAAGGCTCGATGAGCCCGAGGATTCGTGAGTACCATGGAAGGATGGCACTATTGTGTTTCGAGTACATACAGACTCGTTACGGATCATCAGATTTGGAAGAAGGACCAGAAGCAGCACCGCATCGGCGTCCGGCCATGACAACTCGCGCCACCGATGATGCCAGTGTGCTTGTGGTCACGAACGAGGATGATGAGTTCGACGATGGAGACGAAGGTTCACTGCTGACCTCCTCACACGCTTGCTCGTACCCTATCAAGTACCTCATTCGACATCTGGGTGAAGGCTCGCCCGACGCCGCCCAGACACTCTGCGAAGACGATCCTGATTTCTGGGGGTTCCGAAGCAGCCTTCGAGATACATGGCTGACTGACTTCCGGACGCTGACTACTGATCTCAAGGATATCGACACCAGCGGTATGTCTGCGTTACACATCGCCGCCGGCATAGGTGCGAATGAATTGGTCTCAATGCTCGTCGATCGTAATGGTGCAACCGCACTAGCTTGGACGAATCCCCAAGGACTGACCGCGGTAGGTGCTAGGTTCCTAGCCCGTCCCACATTTGCTGACTATTCTAGCTCCACGTCGCGGCATTGAATGATCGAGCCAGTGTCGTTGAGGCGCTTATCAGAGCTGGTGCAGACATTGAAGCCGGCGATGGGTCAGCAGGAACTCCACTCCACATGGCGGCGCTGCACGGCCGAGTCCACACGGTCGGGATGCTCATTGCTAGAGGCGCAAACATCAATGCATTTGGCCACGATGTTGGTCCAGTGATCAATGCCGCTATCCTGTCCGGATGCTTTGAAACCGTGAAGCACGTTATGAGCGCAGACGTGCACTTCGTCGTGGACTGCGTTACCTGCCCGCCTCCGCTATCGCTTTCTGCTGGGAGGTCCGAGCCGAGCCTATTTCGGGACATCCTTGAGACGGGCAAGGAGAAGTGGCTCCAGAATGGCAAGCTGCTTGACCAGGCCATCATCGCAGCTTCCGCTGGTGGACCGCTTGAGAGTATCCGAATCCTTCTCAAATTTGCGCACGCCTACACGAGCACTATGCTGCAAACAGCCATACTATCCGCTGCGGTGGAGAACAAGTGGGTGGTGACACGCGAACTTCTTGGTTATGTCATCAATGACAACGTCAATGGTGCGTGGCGAGAGACCGAACTCGAGGATACATTCTATCTGGCTGCTGTGAGTCGTGAGGAGCAGTTAGACGTGCTGGGACAGATCTGGCACCTCACTCAACATGATACATCGCAAGGCACGAAAGACTATGCGGCGTACCAAGCGACAGCACTTCGTAAAACGAGGACTGTGACCTGGCTACTGGAGGTTTGTAGTGCCAGCCCAAATGCTTCATCCAGTCGACCAAGCACTATCGTTTCGCAAAAGTCAAGCTCTATATCTGGCAGAAACTACATCACAATTCTCAACGCGGCGGCAGGAAGTGGCAACCTCATCCTGGCAGAAAATCTCATCCGGCGAGGTGCCAAAATGGACGGCGCCTCCAACTATGCACTACAATTGGCTGCTCGCAGTGGATATATTGACGTTGTCAACATGCTGCTCGACCACTATGCGGCCATAGACAGAAAAGTACCTGACAGCGATGACCTCAACTTCTCCAGCGGCACTGCCCTCCAAGCCGCCTGCGAGTACGGCCGCTTAGAGGTCGTGGATACCCTACTCAGACGAGGCGCAGATTCCAATCTGAGTGGTCGCATACTGAGCAGGCCCCTCGTCGTTGTTACTCAGGATGCCAAGTTGGAAATCTTGAAGCTTCTGCTTGCAGCTCCTGGGACAGAACCGAACGTACACGGCGGTGAAAGCCAGGGTACACCATTGATATTCGCTGCTGCCAACATGTCGGTTGAGGCTGTGAGACTGCTGCTGCAGAAGGGAGCTGACATCAATGCCAAAGACAACTTGGGCGATACAGCACTAATAATGGCAGCGTGGAAAGGAGACCGAGAGTGCGTCGAACACCTCTGCGATCAAGGTGCAGACGTTACATATCGGAGTCCTCATCGCGGTCTGGCGTCTCAAGTGGCAGCAAACGAGCATCACGCAGACTGCGAAAACGTGCTGGCAGCAAGAATGGGTGACACTATCGACTACCGAAATGGAGGTAAGTCCTACTCGTAGATGTACTGGAAATTTCACGCTGAGTACTGACCATGACAGCCATCCATTCCCAGGCGACGTTGAAGAAGCGCGATGCAGAAATTGAAACTCTCATGGCTCGTCTGGCTGAAGCACACGAAGAGCGGGTTCTTGCCAAGCGTGGTGTCGAATTTCACAAGCACGAGAAAGAGACACTCATGTCGGAGAGCGACTTTCACGGCGAGGCATATGCTTCTATGGAGCATCAGCTGCGGGATGCACAGAATGAGCGCACGGCACTATCCAACCAAGTCAGGGCTGCTAGGGGCCAAGCCAACCTTGCTAACGGCTCTGTTGTCAAGCTCCGTGCTTTGTTGACCGAACAGCGTGAGACCAATGACGCATTGAGGCAACGCACTGGTTATACTGCGCGACTGGAGGAGAAGACGACTGCACTGGCACTGGTGTCCGAGTTGAGCACTGCGGCGAGCAAGCAAGCAGAAGCCGCGCAGATAGAGCGTAGCAAGCTGGAGGAGCAAGTCCAAATGGTCCTTGCAAGGTGCCAACAGCAGGACACCGACAAGGACCATGCGGATATGAACATGAAACCTCTGATACTGGAGTTGGAGGTGGAATGAGCGAAGACAAGCCAACAGAAAGAGTATATCGAGCGGCTGCAGCAGGAGCTGAAGAAGTCAGAAGACATCTTAATCTCCATACAAGAAGCTGCCTCCAGGGAAAGGACGAAAGCGGAGTTGGCGCAGAGCACAACTCCCGAACCGGGAGCAATCAATGGACATGCATCCAACGGCACAACCATTTCCCGCTGACAGAGCGATACCAAGTTGTTAGACGACGCTGAAGATATCAGCAGCCTTGGCAACGCCTTGACTAGGAACCCCGTGGGACAATTTCATGATGCAGCCAGTGCTCTCAGGCGGAGTCAGACCGACACTACCGTCTTCGCGGCGAACGCTCCTTCATCATCGTCGGTAGGTGGCTTCACCACCATCCATGGGAAGCATTGTACCAACGGCGCTTTGGGTGGTTATCGCACAGACAGACGGGAGACGAGGATGCCTGATGACGAGCTGTACACCACTTCGAGGAACGGATCAATTGCCGAGCATCATGGAAGTACGGAGTCGATGCATCACCACGCTCCCAGTGTCGCTGGGTCTGCTGAGACGTGATCTGTCCATAGCGACTGATATGTAATCGTAACGTTTACTTGGTCGGGGCTGTCTCTTGCCATTCCCATGACCTTATATCATTGACGTCTTTTCATATAGCCATTCACAGGCGGCATTCCCGACATTCGTGATTCATTGGAGGTGAGGATGTCATAGCACAGTGGAGAACAATGGGAGGCACCAACTGAGTCCCTAGCATGATGAGTCGTCAACAAAACGGAGGTCTGGACTCAGTCCTTGACGCGCTTATGCGCTGTGTGGCCTAAGGAGGTAAACATACAGTCACGACCAGGACACGTTTATTACCTCATCAGCGTGATATATGCTGTAGAAACATCCCACACGACCTCCACGAGGGTTTCGGTACAAGTCAGTTGCTAATCCACACTACGACGAACGTAGCCGTAGTAGCCGAGATACTTCGATGCAGATAGTATTCGTCCTTGGCAGAGTATGGTGTCGCCCTGCTATCTGGTGGGCCTGAATTGATTAGTATTGACAAATTGTAGGGAGCAGCGAGACCCGCAACTACTGCATAGCGATGCCATTGCTGATAAGCAGTCATCGCTAGCAAGAGGCATAATCTATCCCAAAGGCAAATGATCAAAAGATGAGGCTGTCGTGCAATCGGAACTCCACACTTGGTGAAGCCTGGAAGATGTGGAGCTTTGTGGAGTGGAGAAGAGGTAGGCCGAAAGCGGAATGTCTATGCGATCTCACAAAAGCACAAGAGACTCTGTATATCATGGTACTGCACCCAAGTTCTTCTTGGTCATTTCTCCACAGCATCTCACGCGTACGTACACAGACGAAACTCCCAATACTCAACCTCTTCCGCCACAATTCCGTACTATCCATCATAACAATCGACGTCATGGGTCCAGACACCGAGATCATTGCCGGCTATGAAGTCTATACGCCTCAAGCTGCGGCGGACTATGGTCGTTCGACCAGAAACTCGACCAGCACAGCAGTGCATCCGCTCGGTAAGCACTGAGAACTCGTACGAACAGGACTCAAGGCTGACAGACATCAACTAGACCAGCTCTCGATCACAGAGATCACAGATGCGGCCAGCATTGTCAAAGGTCACTATGGTAACACCGGGGTAAAGTTCAATACGATCACTCTCAAGGAACCGAAGAAAGTCGATTACGTAGCTTTCCGCGACAGCAATGGTCCTCGTCCGGACCGTGAGGCCTTCGTCATCACCGTGACTAAAGGCCACCACGTCGTCAACGAAGTCATGGTCAGTCTCACCAAGAAGACCGTCCTCGAAGTCCGCGAGATTGCCGATGTCATGCCGATCCTCACACTCGAGGATCTGGATGTATGCGAACGTGTCGCACGCAATGATCCTCGTGTCATTGAGACTTGCCGCGAGATTGGTCTGACAGACATGAGCAAAGTCTTCTTCGATGGCTGGGCTGTCGGTGCCGATGAGCGGTATGGCTTCGATCGTCGTTTGCAGCAGGGCCTCGCTTATTGGCGTGCCTCGGAGCTCGACAACCAGTATGCTCATCCTCTAGACTTTGCCGTCGTCATCGACACCGAGAAGGAAGAAGTGTTGAGAATCGACATCCGCAAAGTGGACGGGAAGAGAGTGGCGGTCCCAAAAGATCAGCACAACTTCCTTCCGGACTTCATCCAGGACGGATATGTGACTGATCGTCTCAAGCCGATTGAGATCACACAGCCTCAAGGCGTGTCCTTCACCATGAACGGTAATGAGTTGTCCTGGGCTGGCTTTCATATGCATATCGGCTTCAACTATCGTGAGGGTATTGTGATCAACGACGTCTCGGTCGACGACATGTACGAGCAGCGTAGACGCATGCTGTTCAATCGTCTTAGCGTTGCTGAGATGGTCGTACCATACGGGAACCCGGACATCCCGCACCACCGCAAACATGCCTTCGACATTGGCGAGTATGGTATGGGGTTGATGACTAACCCACTGAAGGTTGGCTGCGACTGTAAGGGAGCGATCAAATATCTGGATGCTGTCATGAGCACGAGTCAAGGCTATGCCGCGGTGCTGCCCAATGCCGTCTGTATCCACGAAGAAGACAACGGGCTGCTCTACAAGCACACCGACTACCGCGACGGGACTGTCGTTAGTGCTAGAGATCGAAAGCTCATCATCTCACAAATCATCACAGCCGCCAACTACGAGTACGGCTTCTACCATACCTTCTCGCTGGACGGCACCTACAAGTTGGAGGTCAAGCTGACCGGTATCCTGAACACTGTACCTCTGACGGAGACTGAAGAAGCAGCTCCATTCGGCACGAGAGTCGCCAAGAACCTGAATGCGCACAATCACCAGCACATCTTCTCCCTTCGGATCGACCCGGCCATCGATGGATTGAAGAATACTGTCATCCAGAACGATGCAGTGAGCTCCGAGATCCCTGTTGGCGATACAGGGAACTTGTATGGAAATGCCTTCTACTGCAAGAAGACGCCCTTGAAGACCAGTAAAGAAGGCGCCTGTGACTATAACCACGATACCAGTCGCACGTGGGATATCGTCAATACCAACAAGATCAACCCTGCCTGCCAAAAGCCGGTCGGATACAAGATCATTAGCAGAGAGTCGCCAAACCTCCTCTGCAAGCCCGGCAGTCTTGTCTGGCGCCGCGCAGGCTTCACCCGCAAGACCCTGTGGGTGACGAAATACCGCGAAGGCGAACTCTTCCCAGCAGGCGACTACGTCTGCCAATCCACCGGACAACCAGGCTGGCCTTCGAACGAAACAGTCGTCGACTGGGCCGAGCGCAACGACAACATCGAGAACGAGGACATCGTCTGCTGGCTCCAATTCGGCATCACTCACTTCCCACGCACCGAAGACTTCCCACTGATGCCAGCAGAGCCGCTGAGCGTGATGCTGCGAGCCAGCAATTTCTTCCAAAAGAATCCGGCGCTTTGGGTTCCGCCTGCTAGTCATGATCCTGATACCGCTTCCAAGGACCTGAACAAGTGCTGCGAGGGTGCCAAGACTTCCACGGCGGACTTGGGCGTTGGTAAGATATCTGCAAAGTTGTGAGGGCGTTGAATGGTATGTAGTGGGTGTCCTCCGAGCAGTAGTAGCATACTTGAGATTAGGCGAACAGCATTGAGTAGGCTATCGTCTCGATCCATGATTCCTCTCCTTTATCAACAATCGTGGTGAGTTCTACCCCGTGGCCGTTGCAACCCTTGCAGTAAATCTTGAGTTTAGCGCCACGAAGCTTCATCCGTCGAAGCACTGACACTGTAGCGGCAACCCGTCGCGTGGTGGGTATTATTCATTATCTCTTCTCGACTCCCTACGCCCCACATGCGCCTATTTGCGTTCGAACTTGAGGGACGATAACCACGGAGCAACCATGTAGTGACAACTATTGCGTGGTTATTACAGGTCGGACCCACCACCCAGCTGATTGCGTCCTCTCGGCTCGACCCTGCGCACTCCAACATGGCACGCAAGGCTGATAGACACGACACGGCATGAGTACCCGGTGATTGCTAGTGTAACGTACTGTAGGAAAGGGATGCGTCCTTTATTACTGCCAGATTCCAGATTCCAGATTCCAGTGCTAGCCCCGCAATTAAGCCTTGCGAAGCTTTTAGCCAAGACCATGCAGGCGCTAAGCGAGATGCAGCCAACAGCAAATGCACGGCTTATCAGTAACAACTCCCTCCTGTCTCTCTTACACCGGATATCGGCTCCTCGTGCAGCGCAAATAACTCTGCAAAACAGCAGGCCGGGATCATGCGATGCGATATGCGTCGTCAGCTCCTTTCCTTTGATGACAAAGAGGGCAAGAGCCCACGTGTAGGTCGTTTCCTCATCCATCTCATGTCCACTTTGCTTTTGAAAAATGGTTGTATGAAGTGTGCCTACTATATTGGGTGATGCCGTGCAATGGGCTCTCGTATCGCAGCATGGCAAGCATTTCTGGGCTGTCTGGCTTTCTTGCTGATGACCTTCATTCCGGACTGCGAGGCGCACAATGAAGCACTGCAGCAGAGCAACGAGTACAACTATGGTGTCCTGGGTCCTTATGTCACCAACTCGTTTGTCTCGACCGATGTCACAGCACCTAAGCTGAATTTTATGAAACCTTTCACGGCGTGCGACGATGGTTCATACATTTTTCTGGCACCCAGAGGCGAAACGGCCAATTCCTCGGTTTGCATTCTGGACGCCACTGGTAGCTTGATCTGGACGACGCATCAGTATCATGGCCAGGCGTACAATCTGCAAGCACAGACATACAAAGGCGAGCAGTACTTGACATTCTGGGCGGGCGATAACTCTGTTGGGGGGCATGGTGTTGGACAGTATTACATGGTACGTCGCACGACTCGCCATTAGCCCAGCGTGACCTGTCTAATTTATGGTACAGCTTGATAAGCATTACCACATTTATCGCTCGATCATCGCAGCGAACGATCTACCAACAGATCTACACGCCTTCACCATTACAGCGGATGACACGGCCCTGCTCTCCGTGTACAAAGTCACCCAGGTGGACCTTTCCACAGTACCGGCGTACATAGAGCCCAGCAACCATCCAGCGCCTGCCCAACCTGCCCGGGTGCCTCCACCACTTGGTCCACCGGATGGATGGATATGGGAGTCCATGTTCCAAGAGATAGACATCGAGACCGGCGAGCTGCTATTCGAATGGCGAGCGAGTGAGCACTTCGAGTACACAGCCAGCTATGATCCCATGAAGAGCGCGACGGAGGAGGAGAGCTGGGATTGGTTCCACATCAACAGCGTGGAGAAAGATAACAGAGGCAACTACCTCATCTCTGCCCGTCATCTGCGAACAATTGCATATATCGACGGCAAGACCGGTGACGTGCTTTGGCAGCTGGGAGGAAGGAGTAACAGCTTCGCCGATCTGTCCTTTGGCATGGCGACAAAGTTCATCGGCCAGCACGATGCACACTGGGTGCCCAACAGCAACTACACTTCCCTATCTTTCTTCGACAACCGAGCCGACTGGTCTTACCATACCGAGAAGCGATCATACGGTATTCGCATAGATCTGGACCTCGATGCCATGACTGCCAAAGTTGGACAGCGATTCTTACACGATCCAAACGTGTATAGTGTTTCGCAAGGCTCATACCAAACACTTCCGAACGGCAATGTTCTAATAGGATATGGCAACAATGGAGTCGTGACCGAGTACTCGCCGGATGGAACTGTGCTCTGCGATGCGTACTTTGAGCCATCTAAGAGATGGACTAGTGGCGATGTGCAGAGCTATCGGAATCTCAAGTTCAACTGGACTGGTATGCCAACCACGCAGCCGAAAGTGGCGATCCAGGATGGCATATTCTACATCTCGTGGCTTGGTTCGACAGAGACCACGGAATGGCTGATCCAGCACTCGTCACTCGATAACGAGACTTTCCACGAACTGGTCCAAGTACGCCGAGATGGTTTCGAGACAGCAGTAGACTTGACAGCCGGCATGCTCGTGCGACAGTACGTACAAGCGACAGCACTCGATGCGAGAGGCCGACCACTAGCGATCTCCGACGCCATCGATATTGGTTACGTAGCAACAGTCCCATCGGACGAACCCTTGGACATGACCCTTCCCGACAGTCCTTACGACGACCTAGAAGACGACGAAGAGGCCGACGGAACAGAAGAAATGGACGATACGTTTGAAGACCTGCAAGTCCTCCTCATGTGGATGGTGTTGGCACTCGGCAGCTCCTTACTAGCGTTATGGGCGTGTCGTGGTTTGAGAAAGCGGCGGACAGTGGTGATCGACAATGAATATGTGAGTAAGCGGGACGATGACTTGCCGTATCGTGAGCAGCTACGACAAGTTTGGTCGGATCCCTGGGCATTATGGGCCCGGATGATGGGGAGGAGGAGTACGCCGTATCGGCGGCTAGTGCATGATGCGAGGAGTGAAGGCGGGCGGAGTAGTGAGGGCGACTATGCCTTGCGATGATGAGCAGAGCCTACACAAACTTCCTGTACATAATTCATACAATATCGAAATGATCTCGAGTCGTGGTCGATCAAAGTCTGGCCCATGCAGCCCTGTCCGTGACCCTGGTATCACATGCATGCATCCTTCGAGAAAGCCCCACCTCGGTCCACAACATACAGTACATTTACAGTACAGCAACATCCATGCTCAATATTAATAATAATCCGCCCATGCTCACTACATTATTATTCAACCATGGACATGGACATGGACATGCTAACCTCGACGGACGACCACATCCGGCGCCTGCGCGACCAAGTCACAGCAACCGAATCCCAACTCCGCACCCTCCGCGCCCAACTCCAGCAAGCCGAACAAGCCGGCGAAAGCGCGCGGCAACTGCAAGAAGCATACCAAGGCGGATTCCCAGCGGAATGGATAGAAGAGACATTGGGAGCACTCGACGACGAAGCGGTAGCAGATATCGCCACAAAACTACGACAAGATGGCGGGTTTGAAGGAGCACCATCGCCACCCACCCCACCACCAACGCTAGATGCAAGGGAAGCCGTAGCCAAGCAGCGACGGTGGCCATTGCGGGATGAGGAGTATAAGCGTTACGGACGCCAGATGATCATGCCGGAGATAGGCCTACACGGCCAGCTGCGGCTGCAGAATGCCAAGGTTTTGATTGTAGGGTTAGGTGGATTAGGATGTCCGGCTGCTGCGTATCTTGCCGGAGCCGGGGTGGGGACGCTGGGGTTGGTAGATGGGGATACGGTGGAAGTGTCGAATTTGCATCGGCAGATCCTGCATAAGAAGAAGACGGTGGGGAAGTTGAAGGTGGATAGTGCGTTGGAGTATTTGCAGGCGTGTGTAACGAAACAATCCTTCCACCACGATCACAAGAAAGATGTATGTTGATTGTATGGTGTAGGCTCAACCCAAACGTCAAGTACGCCCCTTACCGCGCCCACCTATCGCCCGAGAAAGCCGGGTCAATCTTCGAGCGCTACGATATAGTACTCGACTGCACCGACCACCCGACCTCCCGGTACTTAATCTCCGATACCTGCATCCTAACCGGCAAACCACTCGTATCAGCCTCAGCCTTGAAGACCGAAGGCCAGCTCCTGGTCCTGAACAACCCACCGCGAAGTCCCGGCGACACAACAGGAGGTCCCTGCTACCGCTGCGTCTTCCCACGACCCCCACCAGCCGAGACCATCCAAAGCTGTAGCGAAGGCGGGATCCTCGGGCCCGTGGTAGGCGTCATGGGCGTGCTGCAAGCGCTCGAAGCGATCAAGCTCATTACTGCCAAACCCGAGCCGTCGATGCCGGACTGGATGGATATGACGCTGGACGGCAGCCCACCTGCTTCTGCAGAAGAGGTCAAGCCGACCATGCTCCTTTTCTCCGCCTACAGTCGTCCGCAATTCCGCTCTGTCCGGCTCCGGTCACGAAGGAACGACTGTGCGGCCTGTTCCCTCCAAGCAACGATAACCCACCACAGCTTAGCAAGCGGCTTGACAGATTACACGGCCTTCTGCGGCACCACCACCACCACCACCTCACCACTCAGCTTCCTCCCCTCCTCAGCCCGGATAACAGCCCGAGACTTTGCCCGCTTGCCGACAGACGGCAGCAATATCCTCATCGATGTGCGGGATAGTACTCAATACTCCATCTGCGCTTTACGAGGTAGTACGAATATCCCCTGGAACGGTGGCGGGAATGGATCCGGAGAGGCATGGGTACAGCAGGCGATCGACATGGGCGTGCTGAGTGAGTACGAGGATGGGAGGGAGCGGTTTGTGATTTGTCGGCGGGGGGAGGATTCGCAGATGGTGGTTAGGGCTGTGAGGGAGAGGTTTGGGGGTGGGTATGCTGATGGATTAGAGGGGGATGGGGAAGTGGATGGTAGATGGGGTGGAAGTATGGGGGTGAGGGTGAGGGATATCAGGGGTGGGTTTGGGGCGTGGAGGGAGGAGGTTGATCGGACGTGGCCGAAGTATTGAAATGGGTCTTGAGTGAGGCTATGCAGTATGGCACAGGAGAGTTGAACAATGTACCTATCAAGGGTACCGGCATTTTTCGTTAGATGGATGCTCGTGTCATGGCAGATATCAGAAGCCCCTCACCCAAACCCACACCCAAGCATATATCGGCGGTCTGTGCGGAACTGAACTGATGCCGAGCTATCACGTGCGTGTGAAGTGAACTTTGTTAGTGAAGCTACTCAGATGACCACCACCACACCACTATATATAAGTTGCGTCTCTACTCATTCACGCTCTCGGTCGTCATGTCGCTTGGTACCTAATATTCTCGAACACCATACTCACCTTAAGCGATTCGTCGGACCACCTTGACACCTTGACACTTCTCTCACCCAAGCGTACAGCTGTCGCATGAGCAGTAGAGACGACGACGACGACGACGACTTTCGCGAAAGCATAGATATCGAACGACGGCCATCAATGGCTCAATCCGGCCCAGGTCAGATGATCAAGCCCGACGCCATCGATCGCCTCCCCTTCCTCGACGACGAGAAGAAGAAGCAATACCGGAATGGGTTAGCCTCACTCTGGCACACCTACAACACCAACGCTGAGGGATCGAACGAGCGCAATGCGGCGGAACAGAAGATCCGCAACGCGAGTCAGAAGTTGATGTCCGAGTTGGCCAATTCGACACGTGGGAGGCAGGGTCAGGTGCAGCAGCAGCAGCAGCAGCAGCGTCCACCCACACAAGCATCGATGAATGTGCAGGCTAGTAATGGTCAAGGATCGATGAATGTACAGGCGGGTAATGGTCAAGCACAGCAACAGCAACAGCAACAGCAGGCGGGAAATGCAGGCCAGGCGCAGCTACCAACCCTCTCCGCCCAAGCCCAGGCAGACATTCGCGCGGTGCAGGTCGTGCTCCCCCACACCGTCGCACCGGAGCAGGAAGCCAAGTACCGATCGCAGTGGCTGCAACAGGCCATCAATATCATGCGGGCGCGGGATGGCTGGATCGCCAAAGGCAAGCAGGTGCATCAGCAGCTCGTTCAATTCAATACGAACAGCCAGCCCGTCCCTCCACAATTGCAGGCCATGCTGGACGAGGCGAAGAAGGGGGTGAATGAGGCGACCGGGAAGTGGAACGCTCTCAAAGCCGATAACGAGCGGAAGCGACAGGCGAAGATGGCGGCGCAAGGTCAGCAAGGTCAACCACAGCCACAGCAAAACATGAATAAGCCTCAAGCTCCAGAGATGCAGCGATCAAACACAGCTGGGAGTACCAACGGCGTACAGCAGCAGCAGCAGCAGCAGCCGCCTGTCAAGACGGAAGCGCGAGCCTCCAATTCACCTTCGCAGCCACAGGGAGGCTTTCAGCAACAACAGCAACAACAGCAACAACAGCCAAACACAAGTCAACCTGCGCCTGCTGCTCAACCTACGCCAAACATGCCGCAACAAGCTCCTCAACAGCAGCAACAACAGCAGCAGCAGCATCCTCAGCAAGTGCAGCGCACACCTCAATCCGCCACTCAGCCACAGCAGAATTATGCGCAACAACAATATCAAAATCAGCAACAGCGCCAGATGCACCCTCAACTACCTCAACAGCAGAACATGCAGCATTCACAACCCCAACCCCAGCAGTCAATGCCAAATGCGCCACAACGCCCGCAGGTCCCCCACGCCCTCTCCCACGGTGACGCAGTAGCCCAAGCTCAAGCACACTACGCACAGCAACAACAACAACAACCGCCTAACCAACCCCAGAGTAACGTCCCACAACTCCCCAACGGCGGCATCCCCTTCAATTCCAACGCCGCCCAACAACAACAACAACAACAACCAACCCCCACCTCCGCCTACCCCTCCCAGGCCGCCCCAAACCTCCACAACGCCCCGAACCCAAACAACAAATTCCCGATCCAGAAACAAATGCAGATCGATCCGCGTCTCAACCAACCAATTCAAGGTCCTCCTTCACGCCCGACCATGAACGCAGCGGGGATGCAGAACCAACCGGGTCTCTCCCGCCCACCTCCTTACACCCTCGAAGGCGAAGGCGACCATGTCCTCAGCAAACGCAAATTGGATGAACTAGTCCGGCAAGTCACGGGCGGGACATCCATCTCCTCCACCACCAACCCAACAACCACCAATAAATCCTCCACCGAACCCTCCACAACCCCCACAGCCTCCTTCCTCGACCCGGCCGTAGAAGAGAACATCCTCCACCTCGCCGACGACTTCGTCGACGACCTCATCACCTCGGCCTGTCGCCTGGCCAAACTCCGTCCGGATCGCATGCTAGATATCAAGGACATTCAAATTGTTCTGGAGAGGAATTACGGGATTAGGGTGCCGGGGTATACGCTTGAGGAGGCGCGGACGGTGAGGAAGTTTGTTCCGGCGCCCGGTTGGCAGGGGAAGATGCAGGCGATTGGGACGGCTAAGACGCTGGGGGGGGTTGGGGGGGGAGGAGGGAAGGGGGAGGTGTAGATGTAGATGTAGGCTTTGGATTAGGTTTGGTGAGGTGGTGGGGAATCGGGATTTGATGCTGCTTGAGAGAAGGGGCGGTGTTGAAGGTGGCGGGAGTGATGTGCTTCTGCTACTGCTGCCGTATTGGGGTACGGTGAGTTGCTGCGGCAATATGGGAAATGAAGCTGCGCGAATGACTGCGCCACCGAAAATAGGCATCAAGGCCGATTTGACTTTGGGAGAAGGAAAGAATGATTTTCATGCTATCATGCGACGGATTGGTCTCTGATACGGAAACCTGATTAGCCCTGCTCCCATACCTACTTATGTGGCAGCGGCATGAACTTTGGGCAACAGCGAGGCGTTACGGTGACGATCCGAGATATCTCTCGTGGGCACGGCGCAAAAATGTACTTTATACGCTTCTTGTGTGTTTTGCAGTAAGTAGAATGAACGAATGAGAATGAGGAGCTTAGTACCGATGATGACTACTATCCCATCCCATTATGAGCAAGCCTTACTCCGCGTCTTGAACCATAGGACGGAACATGAATCGAACGGATCTGAAAAATGGAGCGAAAAATATACACCGTACTGGCGAGGAGAGTAATGCCAGAGATTTACCATCTATGCTCAAGGCTTTTGCTGTCGGAAAGGGAAGAGATAGAGTAGGGAGAGGGGATACAGTAGGCCAGGACTGGTGTGGTGAAGGTGGAGGTCGTGATGGAGGTGGGAAGATGGGGGGATCGAGGGATCGAGGGATAGAGGGGTTGAGGGGTCGGGCTATCTCTTGACCGGACATGCTTTGATGATGTGCTGAGAGGATGAGTTGGGGGAAGTAGGGAGGGGGGAGGATGGAAGAGCTTCAGATGGTGTGGATGGTGTGGATGGGTGAAAGGATGGATGTTATTCGGCCGGTGCGAGGGAGAGCAGGGAGAGCAGGGAGAGTAGAAAGAGGAGAGCCTGAGTGATGCCGATGCTTGAAATCCGTACCGCGGTGAGAGCGGTATTTGGGGGTCATTCGAGTCGATTCTTGTGTAGGGTTGGGCTGGGCCGTGAAGAAAGCAAGAAGTCGGTATATATAGAGTTCTATGTGTTATTGCCACGGAGCGTCGGATTGGTGGGAGGGGCGTGTCGATATAATAGTAGCCTGGTCGGTTTTCGTGCAGTGATGCGGCGATGGCGATGGTGACGAGGATGGCGGAACTCGTTGGTACGTGGAGAATGCCAAAGCGACCGTATGGAAAGGAGGCAGAGCAACGTTTTCGCTTTCCTGGAGAGCCAGCATCGGCAACGAAGCTCATCGCGATGAGATCGCAGGCTAGGAGAGGGCGTGAGGACAGCGAGAGTGAAGTGTTACAAACGCTGGGTGTCGCCAAGAGAGTGAGCTCGTAAGAGGTGGCTGCGGGATACACAGTCGGCATGCGGGAAGAATCGGGGGTCGAGAGATTGCGAAGCAACATGGGCTGGGCGTGAGCGATGATGTCGACCCTGACTAGAAGAGTAGAGGCGAAGATGAGGACAAGGAGTGGACTACGATGTGACGTCCAGTGTCGACGGCGGGATAAGTTGGTCTTGGAAATGCATGTGGAGGAAGGCAGAGTAGCGTAGCATCGCTGGGGTATTAAGCCGGAGCCCATGCAGGGAGCATCCATCAGACGAGATATTGATGGTCAATGTAGTGAGGGCGTGAGAAGGTGATGCTCTGCGTAATGACGACTTTGTTTGCCGTCCCAGACTGCCAAGATGACGGTAAGGGTGTTGAGGAAGAATGGATGTATCATCCTTCCGCCGCGACTGGCGGTGAACAACGGTGGTGTGATGGCGGCTCTTAGCCTTACGACGTCGGTGGTGAAGTGATATGACGGTGGCAAGGACGGGTGATGGATATCTCGGTTCGTGACGGCGATGCTGAGGCTTGCCTAGGACTGTGGCTGCGGCTCTTCTGTAGAAACAAAGGGGTGTGTCTTGGATTGTGATAGTGGCACTGGGACCGTCGAGAAAATATGGATGTGTTTCGTCTGCAGAAGTGACGAGGCATCCTCTCGGATTACGAGGATGATGTTGAGAGTATCGAGAAGGAAGAAAGGGGTATTCCGTCTGCGTGAATGAACGCTATTCGTCCCAGATTACGACGGCGATGGTGAGAATGTTGAGAAGGATCAAGTGTGTACTCCGTCTGTGGGAATGATGGCGAATGTCGTCAGAAACATAGAGATCTCCCAGCTTCTTACAACGGCAAAGCTATTGAGAGGGACTGTGGGTATGTCTCGCTCGTCGAAAACATGAATGGGATATCTCAGGCTGCGATCGGAAGGCTAAAGGCATCAGGAAAAGTGATATGTATCTCTCGTGTGCGCGAAGTGCCAAACAACAGCGTTTTGGTTCGCGATGGCGGCATTGGAGCAATCGAAAAGAGCGATGGGCACATTAGATCAGGATGGGCTGTCCCAGCATGCAGCCGTGACTTTGAGGTATTGAGTACGATGGCCTGTATCTGTCGTCTATAGAATGCGGTGTGATTGAGCATCTTGGTTCGCGACGGCGACACTAAAATTGTGGAAAGGAGTATGGGCATCTTTAATCCGAATAAGCGATCCCAGAATACGACGGTGACCTTGAGGTATCGAGGAGGGTGGCTTGTATTTGTCGACCATAGGACGCGGTGGGGATTGGTATCTTGGTTCGTGACGGCGGCGTTGGAGTCATTGAAGAGGGCGATCGGCATATTTCATCTAAATGAGCTATTCCACAATGTCACCATGATAGTGAGATATTCAGGAGGACAGCCTGCATCCTTCATTCATAGGGCGCGGTGGAGATAGTCCTTCTCTTTGAAGTTGTGAGAGCAACGGATATATGGGAGGATTCGTCTGGTTCGAGGCAGCGATGGTGAGGTCGGCACTTAGCTGTGCATGTAAGAGGCTTCGTCTGATCTGGGTCGGCGCTGGCGAGGTTGACACTCAGCAGTACGGGTGCGAAGGCTTCGTCTGATCTGGGGTGGCGACGATGAGGTCAGCAGTACGTGTAGGACGGTTACGACTGGTTCACGGCGGCGACAGTGAGATTGCTGGAAAGTCAGTGAATGCATGATGTGTTCGTCTGTAACGGCAGTGATGATGGGTGTGGCAACTCACGACCGTGAGGTTGATTGAAAGTACTATCTGCCGCGCTATGAAGTACAACGTGATCCGTCTTGGCTTCCCTCCAGCGAGGTACTGACAGCATACACCACGAGAAGGTGCGGATCGTGGTATGCCAGGGTCCCAGAGCTGCGAAAGCAGATGGACAAATACCCCCCAGAGCCGCGAAAGCGGATGGCGCAGCAAATTCGCGGAACGCACACAAACGCCGACCCAATGCAGAAAATCAAGAAAGCAAAAACAAATGACAAGGAAATATTATTTGCTTCAGGCTCGTTGTTCAAGGGAGCTCAAGGGCGCGTGGCGAGGCACGCTCCCTTCACCTTGGCGGGCGAAAGCCGTCACTCGGCCCTCCGAAAAGTGGCACGAGGTCGGGCAGTGTCAAGGCAAACCTTGCACTCGTATGTATGCCCGGCGTGCTCCGGCCGATCGAGTCGGTGGAAGTGTCGCACATCATCACGGTGATACCAGCGGACTCCCGAAGGAGGAGGTCTTTTCCGACTGGGTGATGACATAGCTGATGGTTTCCCGCAAGGGACGGGGACGTAACGCTCAGCCGCAGGACGGCGAGTGTCAGACCGACGCCAAAGCTTCGATAACCACAGCATCACAGGTAGGCAACAAGTGCCGTCCTTCCTGGAGCTGGCCTTGAAGAAGTGTTCTCCCGGAGGAGTCTGCTCGCGTGCCAACTGGGACGTATGTTAGCAAAAGCTCACCAGGAGAGGGGGTTGGGAGGAGGATGGAGGAATACAGGCATGTTTAGCTTGTATCACTGATCATCATCGTCGTCGTCAGCATGGTCGATATCACAACACGAGATCAAGGGGTCACTTGCATGGTACGGGCAGATTATTGCAGAAAGAAGAGAGGGGAGGGAGAGGAGCAGATACTAATACTTTTTGCCATGGCCTGTGCCAGACGACCCGTGCAGCGCTTCTGCTTGAATCTGCCCAAAGCGTTCCGGACGAAAGTTCGTGGTCAGCAGCTTCGGGAGCTTATTGTGCCTGTACCAAGCAGTCTGGTGAACTTTCCGGTCACGAACAGACGATAAGCTTCACATCCCAGCCATCTCAGATCTTTTTGATAGATCCTCTCGGCCAATAACGTATCAAAACTATGATGTGTGACTGAGATTCGAAATTCTCATTCGGATCCCAGCCATCTCAGATCCTTCAGATACTTCATGTCGGCCCACAGTGCGTTAAAGCTATCACATGCGACCGACTTTCGAGACTTGCTCGGGATCTCCGCCACCTCAAATTGTCTTGGAAAGTTCATGACGGCCCACAGTGTATGGGATCTATCACATGCGACTGGAATTCAACACTGACTGCATTCCTCCGCCATCTCAGACCGCACTGAGTAGTCCACGTCTGCCCACAGTATGTTGTATGCGCCACTTGCAACAGAGATACCTGCTCCATGCCCTTGCCCCCTTAGCCGATCTTGAGCACGCATGCATGCTTACAGCGCAGCATCTGGGCCATCTGGGAGTGGGGTGCCATACCGAGTTCCCGCTATCGCAGACCCGCTTGGATAGTCCGTGTAGGTCTACCGTGCAATAATCGTACCATTTGCCACCGGGATCCACACGTGGTGTTTGCTTACAGCTGAACCCCTGTCTTCGACTCCCCACCATCCCAGACCACTTTGGATAGTTTGCACAGACCTGTAGCGTATTACTTCGGCCATCTGGCGTCGGGAAACACTCATGCAAGGGCGACAGGATTGATTGCATGTTTGAGAACATCCCGGGGAAAGAGATCGTGTACATGTACATAGTCAGGGACGACTACACAGCACAAATTGGCATGTCCATAAATTTGAGAATCCTTGTATAGTGGATCCTGAATGATCATGGCTTTGGCTTTCCGCGAACCAGCGTTTTCCTCGTGCACGAGCACCACGAGACCATGTCCCGCTTGATTGCGAACGTGGCAAGCCTATCAAATGGTATGTAAAGCTGTCGAGGACGGGACAGTTCGGAGCTCAAGCAAGTGGCGACATGTGTGTCCACTTGAGCTGTGATGGCGCATGATTCTGGTCCGAGTGCAGGAGCTCCACAACCGTGAGTGCTTTCTGTGGGTGTCGCCCACCTATCAGACGGCAGGAGATGTGATGATCGAAAGCGGAGGATATCGAGGATTGCATTTACACGGCATTCGCAAATTGTTTGCAAGGCAGAACGTTCTTACAGGAACAAGACGATGCTTTGCATATCGTGTGAGGTTGATATTTACCGACACTACTGTACTTCTAGCGTGCTCGCCACGCGATGGTGGGTAAGGGTTGACAAAATAAGGTTAAATATAAAGTTCGGCAGTTCCTCGTTCTTCTCTGCGAGACCTTCCGGCGAAAGATTACTGTGTACCGAAAGTCGTACGATGCAGCGGACGGTGCAGGACCTTCCAGTGAGCACAGCCACCTGTGGGAACTCGGTACATACCGCACGATGCATCAGATTGGCTACCGACCTCGCCCGCCTTGCGACTGGCAGGCGGATGATTGTCGTATGTTCGTCAAGTGCCTCTGGGAGACTACAGCCCAATGAGTCTGTGGCGAGATCAACTCAGTGGTATGTCAGATGTGCAAGGGTGTGACTGGATAGAACCTCCTCGTCTCAATGCCACCCACCACTTCGCCATTCATTCCGTTATCTCGGTGTCCATCAACCCATGCTGCGCCCATTGGAAACCCCACAAGCAACGTGACTGACCTCGATACCTATACCTCAGTGTAGTCCAAGGAAACAGCAACGAAACCGTGTCCTGTCCCTACCAACCCTGTCTCTACCAGTCTCGTCCCGATCAGTCCTACTACCCCGAGGGTCAATATGATAAGAGTACATGACAAGCAGCCAAGATCTATTACATTCGATCACGAGTATTCTTAATTATGTAGTGACATCTCTGCAACAGTCAAATCAGCACGCTTCTTCCACCCACCATGAGGTTTTGGATGTGACAATGCCATGGTGGCAAGGCAGACGTCGTAGCGATTGCGAGCGGGGTTTGCGGTGCCAGAAGACAGAAGAGAGGTTCACAGTATGCAATTATGCCAAGCTAAGTCATCGCCATTGTTCTTGGTCACAAGAGAGGGGAGAGAATGACTGTCTACCGTGATACTCAGAGCTAGGTAACTTTTGTGAAAGCAAATCCATGCCGAAGTGTCCGTGTTCGCTTGAGAGAGTGAAAATGCCCGCATTCGGTCTCGTAGCCTTCACTGTCGTTCAGCTGAAGTCCTCCATGCAACACTGCATATGCTCAGGTAAGCTGCCCAGGTGTACAGCATGCTCACCGTTAACCTCATCTCGCATCGCAGGCCGTGCAAAGCTCATCTGAGAGCAGACGCCCAGTCGCATAACCGTTCTCCCTCATTCCCACAGGCCGTCAAGTGAAGAAGTCGTGATCAGAGAGGTGATGCCGCGTGTGCAGGACAGGCGGTCTAGTACCGATCATCGTCATCGTACCTACACTCATCACGACCGCCATCGTAGGCATTATCCATATTGTCACCGAAGCGCTCGACATCGCCTACTTTGCGACCAGCCTACACGCAGTCAAGTCAGCAAAAGCACCCCACTCATGCATTTCATAAGAGAGACTCACCCAGTTCGAAACATCCTCCGGCGCATCCTCAACATCATCAACAGCATTATCCCACTTTCTCTCCACCCGATTCCCAAACCTATCAAACCCTCCCTCGATATCCTCCGGGATATCCTCAACCTCCTGCACTTTGTTGCCAGTCCAACGAGCAGCGTTCTCAGGGAAATCCTCCACGTCATCTTCAACGCGGTACTTGTCTTCTTCGAAACGGTCTTCAATCTTGCCACCCTCGTGCATGAGGAAAGCACCGCCAGCCAACCCGGCAGCAGCGCCCATGGCACCGTACATCATTCCGTGACCACCTCCGCCACGGCGTTCACTCTCGCGTTGCGTGTACGTGTCTTGCTCGTAGACTCTCTCTTCACCGCCGTAGCCTCTACCATACCCACCACCACCTTGCTGGGAATAAGTAGTCGTGGTAGTCTCAGTCTCATACCCACCCCTACGACCCGGAAACTCCCACGTACGCTCTCCATTCTGTTCGTTCACGAAGATGTACCGGCCCTCTCGCTCCTGCCAGTGAGGACGCCAGGGGTATGGGACTTGCGGTGGGGGTGGGATATTGCTATTGTTGTTGTTGGAGTGGTACGTCGTGGTCTCAGTCTCGGTGAAGCGTTCATCGTTGCGTGGACCACCATACTGATTGCCGTAGCCGCGGTCGTAGTTGGTGGAGTATTGTTCTGTTTCCGTGAAACGCTCCTCCTCGTCACGACGGCCGCCGAAGAAGGACATGGTGGGGTGATGTGTGTAGGTTTGGTTGATTGTCGTGGAAAGGGAGAAGGCGTGTACTTATGAGGTGAGAAAGTGTGTGATGATGGCAGCAGTGAAGGGGTGAGATATATAGGGGATATGCTTGTGAGACAACTTCCCTCCACGAACACGTGCATCATGCACTCATCGCGCCAGCGATCAGTGGCTTGGCATCGACGCCTGCAGCGTTCCAGACACCTGATCGTAAACCTTCGACATTACGAGATTGTGGGCTTATAAGAATGAACCTCCAATGAAGACAGATTTGGCATTGATAGAGCAGCGAAGACGATGCCGTCCGTCAAATGTTTGTCAAGCATCGCCAAGCGTCTTGGAAGGATTTTGGCTTTATCCTACTTTTGCAAGGGTTAGGGTTTGGGTTGGAGCAGAGAATATGCGACGGCGACGGCGACCTTACAGAGGAGCCTACAGCCATGACTCTGGCCTCAATCTTTCTTTTGCATACATTGGCTGTATTATAACACATGTTTCCATGCCTCCAGTCATCGTCGCTAGGGCGTGCGAAGATTTGCAGTAAATTTGAAATTGTAATATGGATATAACTTGGTGGAAACACGCCTTGTCCATCGGAGAGGGATTGCGAAACGACCAAGCATACGACACGATACCCTTGATGCTGAAAGTACAAAGTCCCTCTCATAGTCGTCTCACTTTCCCTCCCAACGCCAATAGGATCCTCCGCCACGTACCTCTCATGATCCCGCTACAGCTTCTGCGTCCCAGATTCGCCACACGTCACATCCGGTCACTCTGAATAAGGAGCCGCTTTTCCTGGCAGGACTATAAATCGGCGTTTCTATCGTGTTCCTGCGCTGGCTAGCACAGTACGGTCAAGCAATGCCTTGCATGGCACCAACAAGCCACAAGCTACCCATGGAGTACGGACTTATGGAAGTCAGGAGGCGATGTCCGTAAAACTAAGCCCCGAGAAGAGCTACTTGGCAGCTGCCAGGTAGATCCTTTTTAATTTCGTCCTTAGCAAAGCCTGTGTTCCGCGATATGCTAGGCGGTATATCACACTGGGTCGACCTTGGCCCGACGATCCGGTAACATAGGTCGTATTCGGAGCTATGTCTGATCCAGCATCTCGGAGGCTCTCCGAAATACGATCTGTCGACTTCAACATTGTCAGAATCATGCCCATGGCAGCAGATTCGCCTGCAGCTATATGCATTACTTTTCATCGGCTGGCTCCTCGAATCGAATGAGATCCGCTCTCTTTCTTGGTCTCTCTCGTCTCCGGGTGACGCTCTCTCCCTACTCGAGAGACTTTCGCATTAATCGAGACAGCAGACATCGCATGTTCTTATTGGAAGCGTTTCTCAAGGCTTGCTCCCAGGCTTACGCAAGCGGTGCTGTCCTGTTTCATGACGAATCTGGGGAGCAAGGGAAGACCACATCCTGTGAGTGCTCGAAACCCAAATTTCTAGAATCTCCTCGACATGGCGGCGAGCACGTTCCCTTCGGAAGGGACCTTTGCATCACAGGAATACATGGGGAGCTTCACATTGTGCGTGAGGGTGGTCGGATCACGATGGCAAAGAATCAGCTCCAGCCCATCTGAAGGTTAGCGTTCATTCATCTTCCATCCACACCATTGGGTCTGTTTCTGGTCTCTCCACCAGTAGCAAAGCAGTCCCGTGCCGTAGACCGGGAGCATGATACAACACCTACATCGAACATTGCCACATGAGACTCCGACCGTGAACAACGTGCAAATGTGAAATCGTTCGGGTCCCAGAGCTTGCCTCGCGGTTTGAGAGGGACAAAGCCCGATCGTACAACGACACTGAAGACAGAAGCGAGGTGAACGTTGAGCACAGTCGTCATGAGTATGTACCTTGTTGTTCATCTCGACCTGCAATCGATAGTTAAGCTCGGGCCACAGCTTCTAACGGTATCCGATGTTCGATCATCGCTCCTCCTTCAGCGTTGGTGGGGCAAGATGATAGACAGCCTCGTACATTTCAAAGCAATTATGCCAATGACAATCATGATAGTCCAGTAGAGTCTAGGTGGGTAATTCACACACCATCTATCTCACATCAAGTCCTGCCACCTTTCGTATTTTCTCCCCATCTCACCTCAGACCTCACCAGCATCATGGTCCTGCCAAAGAAGAGCGAGCGTGGCATACGCATTGCCATTGATCGAGGTGGGACCTTCACAGACTGTGTTGGCAATCCAGGCTCGGGCAAAATGGAGGATGATGTCTTGATCAAGCTGCTGTCCGTGGACCCGCAGAACTACGACGATGCACCATTAGAAGGCATACGACGGCTGCTGTCCAAATTCGAGGGCAAGGAGATCCCGCGAGGTCAGGCATTGGATACGAGCAAGATTGAGAGTATACGAATGGGCACAACAGTCGCTACTAACGCATTGCTTGAGCGGAAAGGTGAGGATATTGCTATGGTCGTGACGAAGGGCTTCAAGGACTGTCTCGAGATCGGTAACCAAAGTCGACCGAATATCTTCGACCTGGCGATTCGCAAACCGGAAGTGCTGTACACGAGAGTTGTAGAGATTGACGAGCGAGTGACGCTCGAGGATTATGCGGAGGATCCAAAGCGACACAAGACAGAAGCAACTGCAGCGGACGATACGAATGAGGACGCAGAGCTAGTGAGAGGCCTATCAGGAGAAGCAGTAAGAATATTGAAACGGGCACAAGGAGAGCAGATATGGAAACAACTGCAAGATATCTACGATTCTGGTCTACGGAGCATAGCAGTCTGCTTGATGCACGGCTACACATATCCCAAGCACGAAGCTCTCGTAGGCAAGATAGCCAAGGACATCGGTTTCGAGCACGTCTCACTATCGCACGAACTCATGCCCATGATCAAACTCGTACCACGCGCGACTTCCGCCTGCGCAGATGCATATCTGACTCCTGCAATACGAAAGTACATCGATGGCTTTCAGAAAGGCTTCGAAGGTGGTCTCGGCACAGAGAGTGTGAGACGAGAAGCTGGTGAAAAAGGCGCGAGGTGTGAGTTTATGCAATCAGATGGAGGGCTGGTAGACGTGGATGGCTTCTCGGGCTTGCGAGCGATCTTGTCAGGCCCTGCGGGTGGCGTGGTAGGATATGCGCTGACGAGTTATGATCCCGAGACGAAGACGCCGGTCATTGGCTTCGACATGGGTGGTACAAGTACTGATGTCTCACGGTATGGAGCTGGAAGATATGATCATGTGTTCGAGACCACGACGGCTGGTGTGACGATACAGAGTCCACAGCTTGATATCAATACTGTTGCTGCTGGTGGCGGCAGTCGACTTTTCTTCCGCAATGGTCTTTTCGTAGTAGGGCCGGAAAGTGCTGGTGCTCACCCAGGACCTGCGTGTTATCGTAAAGGCGGACCTTTGACGATCACTGATGCGAATCTTTACCTTGGACGACTACTACCAGACTTCTTTCCAAAGATCTTTGGAAAGCATGAGGATGAGGGCATTGACGAGAATGCTGGTGAAAGACTATTCCAGGAGCTTACCGAGCAGATCAACAAGGAAGTGACTGGTGGCAATGGTGCGAGTGGGAAGAGAGAAGAGATGAGCATGGACGAGGTGGCGTACGGCTTCATCAAGATTGCCAACGAGACCATGACACGGCCGATCCGATCACTGACGGAAGCGAGAGGACACGATACTAGCAAACATCGTCTGGCAACATTCGGAGGAGCTGGTGGACAACATGCAGTAGCTATTGCCGAAGCGCTCGGCATCAAGCAGATCCTTGTACACAGATACTCCTCTGTGCTTTCAGCTTATGGTATGGCTTTGGCAGATGTGGTGGACGAGCGACAAGAGCCTGAGTCCAAGACCTGGAGGGACGATGACGAGGAGGTACGGAAGGCTCTGCAAGGCAAGATGGAAGATCTGAAGAAGAAGTCGACTGCTACTTTGCGAGACCAAGGTTTTGACGAGGAGCAGATACACTTCGAGGAGTACCTCAATATGCGATATAGAGGTACGGAAAGCGCATTAATGGTTGTGAAGCCTACGAAAGATGAAGCCGAGAAAGACTTTGGTGGTGATGCTTGGGCATTCGGCAAGAACTTCGTAAGACAGCATGAGCAGGAATTCGGTTTCACCCTACCAGATCGCGATATCATTGTTGACGATGTAAGAGCTCGCGGTATTGGCAAGACATTTGAAGGGCTGGAAAGGACTGTCGACCAGCAGCTCAAGGAGGTGAAGGTAAGAGATGTGAAAGGTGAGGGTAAAGTGTATGGCAAGCGGAAAGTGTACTTCGAGGGCGGGCGACAGGATACCTCGATCTACAAGCTCGAAGACTTGAGCGTAGGTGACAGGATACAAGGTCCTGCGATTATCGCAGACGGCACGCAGACAATCGTCGTCACGCCGGGCGCATCAGCCTTACTGATCGACACCCATGTGGTGATCAATATCGGTGACGAAGCCAGCCACGACAAGAAAGTCGATACGAAAGAGGTCGATCCGATCATGCTATCCATCTTCGCACATCGCTTCATGGCTATTGCGGAGCAGATGGGTCGTGCACTGCAGAAGACGAGTGTGAGCACGAACGTCAAGGAGCGACTAGACTACTCGTGTGCGCTCTTTGACGCAGACGGTGGTCTGGTGGCCAACGCGCCTCATCTGCCTGTTCATCTAGGCTCCATGTCTACCTGTGTGCAGAAGCAAGCCGAGATCTGGCGAGGCAAATTGAAGAGAGGCGATGTGCTGGTCTCGAACCATCCTATGTTCGGTGGCACGCATTTGCCCGACATCACTGTCATCACCCCAGCTTTCAGCGGAGATCAAATCGTCTTCTATGTGGCTTCTCGAGCCCATCATGCAGATATCGGCGGCATACTACCTGGATCTATGCCCCCGCACTCGCGAGAGCTGTTCCAGGAAGGCGCGAGTATCAAGTCGGAGAAATTGGTATGGGAAGGACATTTCAACGAAAAGCGCATCACGGAACTCTTGTTGAACGAGCCGGCACAATACCCAGGCTGCAGTGGTACGAGATGTCTTGCTGATAACCTCAATGACCTGAAAGCGCAAATTGCGGCGAACCAGAAGGGCATCAATCTCATCAGTACCTTGATTGATGACTACGGTGAGGATGTCGTACAGTTCTATATGCACAACATCCAAGACAATGCCGAGCTTAGCGTACGGAATCTGCTCAAGAATGTTAGCAAACGCTTCGAAGGTCGTGACCTGAGTGCAGTAGACTACATGGACGACGGTTCGCCAATCAAGCTGAAGATCACGATCGATGCTGTAAAGGGCGAGGCAATATTTGACTTCACTGGCACGGGTCCTGAAGTCTATGGCAACACCAATGCACCGGAAGCAGTCACATACAGCGCCATCATCTACTGTCTGCGATGTCTGATCAAGGAAGATATTCCACTTAATCAAGGCTGTCTGAGTCCCGTGAAAGTCATCATACCAAAGAAAAGCTTCCTTTCACCCTCAGGGTCCGCAGCCGTGGTGGGTGGGAACGTCCTAACCAGCCAACGAGTAACGGACGTCGTCCTCAAAGCCTTCAACGCCTGCGCCGCAAGCCAAGGCGACTGCAACAATCTCACCTTTGGCTTTGGCGGCAATGTCGAAGGCGAGAAAGCCGTCAAGGGGTTTGGTTACTACGAGACGATTGCAGGAGGAAGTGGCGCGGGACCAGATTGGGATGGGACGAATGGTGTGCACACGCATATGACCAATACACGGATCACGGATGCTGAAGTGTTCGAGAGGCGATATCCTGTTATTCTGCGAGAATTCAGCTTAAGAGAGGATAGCCATGGGAAGGGGCAGCACAAAGGTGGAGACGGGGTTGTGAGGGATATTGAGTTCCGGATACCTGTGCAGGTCAGCATCTTGAGTGAGAGGAGGGTCTATCACCCTTATGGCCTGGAGGGTGGAGAGGATGCGCAGTGCGGGCTAAATGTGTGGGTGCGTAAAGTGCCGAAAGTGGAAGGGAGCGACGCAGACGCTGCTGAGGGCACTAAGAACAGCAGTACTCCAAAGCCACAGCAACAAGCGAATGGCCTAGACGCTGAGCAGGAGTACAGACATATCAACATGGGCGGCAAAAATACTGCTTCGATGCAACCTGGTGAGCGGATCATTATAATGACGCCCGGTGGTGGCGGGTGGGGTCCGGCTGGCAAGGAGAGCGAGAGCAGACAGCACGAGAGGGAGGATCCTAAGCATAGCTGGCGAGGCGGTAGTATTGCCGGTCGACAGGCTGAAGCTGAGGCGTCGGCCTGAGTTGACACCAGGGGCTTTTCTCACCCCGAATGTCCTGTTGCTGTGGGATGTGGACGAGCACGCCATGTACTGGTAAACAGCGTAATGAAGCCAAATCTGGCCAGCCTCGCAATGGTGCAAGGCCTCATGAATGCGAGCCATCGCTTTTCGGGACTCTGCCACGACGTGTGCACCGTGCTTGGAGCTCGTACGAGAAGCCCACGTAGATGATGGAGACACGGAGTTATTAGTACTCTGCAGTTTCGGGTTATCATATGTCCCCGTTGTCAGAAGTTGCGGGTCAATGCCAAGACTTTTGACAAACCTTCACATTGATAGTGACAAGACCGTATCCTACTACGATCGACTACATCTAATCGAGGGTCGTGTTACAAATCGTATACTACTTAGCTGATGAGTCAAGTAACCTTAACTCCGCTGCTTGGTGAAGGTGTGTTGATGGAGAGCGACTAGATCGCTCTTTGGAAGCTTCAGGGTTTCCGTGTCCCCGTGGGCCCGATAGAAGACATGAGCTATAGCACAACATGCAGCATGAACCAATGATATCAAAGAGAAGAAAACCACCTTCTCGGCCGCAGGTTGTCACCTCTATTCACGTGGCGGGTACAAAGTCTATTGTCTTGCTCTTGATCTTGCTTAAGGCTGCATATCAGATCTTGTGTCCCGCTTGCATTACAATCGTTCAGCCAAGCCAACACAAGAGTCATTGGCCATGTCGTTCCAAACTACCCCAGCATCGTCCATGGTGGACAATGAGAAGCCTGTATCACCAACGTCTATCAGCAAGAACAATGATCCTGTTCATAACACCACAGAAGCAGCAGCATTGCCAGTAGTCGACGACCACCAACCGCAGCCCGCCGACATCGAGAAAGGCCCCGGTGCACCCTCTGGCCCACCACCCGGAGCCTTCAACCCTCGCGACAACCCTGATGGCGGCCGCGAAGCCTGGCTATGCGCTCTAGGCGGCTTCTGCATCCTCTTCTGCTCCTTCGGCTGGATCAACGCCGTAGGAGTATTTCAAGCATACTACCAGACCCATCAACTCTCCTCCTACGCCCCTAGTACCGTATCGTGGATCTCCTCGCTGGAACTCTTCTTCATGTTCGGCGGCGGGCCGATAATCGGGAAGCTGTATGATAATTATGGACCGAGATGGTTGTTGATCGTGGGCACGTTCATGCATGTGTTTGGGATCATGATGACGAGTTTGTGCACGGAGTATTATCAGTTTATCCTGGCGCAGGGGATCTGTTCGCCAATTGGAGCCAGTATGATCTTCTATCCGGCGATGAGCACCATTACTACCTGGTTCTTCCAGAAGAGGGCGTTCGCGTTTGGAATCATTGCTAGTGGGAGCTCGCTGGGAGGCGTGATCTTTCCGATTATGATCCAGCGCTTGATTGTGGAGGTTGGATTCGGTTGGTGAGTATAAGTGGTGGCTGGGTTGTGTCATTGAGACATGCTGATCTTGCTTTCCAGGGCTCTTCGAGTCGCAGGGTTTCTGATCCTCTTCATGATGATCATCGCCAACTTGACCGTCAAGTCCCGAGTCCCACCTTTCAAAAAGCCGTGGAATGTGATGGAGTTCATCCGACCACTTCAAGAAGTTCCCTTCGATCTAGTAAGCAACACATGCGAGAGCTTCGATATTGATAAAGCTCACACTCATAGGTCTCCATTGGCTCCTTCCTCTTCTTCATGGGCATGTTCCTACCCATCACCTTTATCATCCTCGAAGCCGAGCACTTCGGCATGGCTCCAAGTCTGGCACAATACCTCGTCGCCGTACTGAACGCGGCCAGTCTGTTTGGTAGGACAATACCGGGGTATGTTGCGGATAAGATTGGGAGATTCAATATGATGGTCATCATGTGTTTGTAAGTCGTCTTCAGCCCAGGAAACCGAGCGTGGATGCTGATCCTGATATGATTCGCAGCTTCACTGCAATCCTCATCCTGGCGATGTGGGTCCCGTCGACCGGCAATGCACCCATCATTGTCTTCGCCGCCCTTTTCGGGTTTGGCAGTGGAGCGTGAGTACGCCAATCACTACCTTCCTCGCAGTCATGCTGACGATGAGCAAAGCTTCGTCTCTCTAGCACCATCCCTCATCGCCCAGATCTCTGACGTCCGTCAAATCGGTGTGCGCACCGGCACACTTTTTGCCGTCATATCAGTAGCGGCACTCATCTCGAATCCAATCGGTGGTGCACTCATCACGCGATGGCATGGCAGTTACACTGGTCTGCAGATATATGGTGGTGTAATGACTCTTGCTGGGTATGCGATCCTGAGTTTTATCTGAATGTGCACATAGCTGACATTTTACAGATCAGTGTTCATCCTGGCTGCTCGGGTGAAGCTGGCAGGTTGGAAAGTAATGACGAAGTATTGAGCGAGATCTGAATTTCGAAGCCGTTTGCCAAATTCTATTCGTCTATATCAGCGGATCACACGGAAGACTGGCCCTGCCACAGGAAATCAATCATAAAATCAAACAAAATTTCGCGCCTCCTCGTGTCATTCGAATGACCTCAGAAGCCTTTACCAAGTGTCACTGTTTCGCCACCGCCATACCAAAGGGCACCATGCTTAAAGTCCAGTCCTTTGTCTTGACCGACGACCCATTCGCCGCCCTCTTTGATGCCGTCCGATTTTGGCCAGTACTCTTCCCTTAGCCATGCATTGACTTCTTCAATCGTATCGACCAGCTTCTGGACTCTGGCATGATCGACTGTGCCATCTGCGGTCTCAAAATCCTTCTTCGTGACAAAGCGAGCAATGGTGAGATGAGCAGAAGGAATCACATATCGACTGGCCACTTTCACACTAGTCGCCGAGACTTTGGTGTACAGATCGCGGCGTAAGTGGTGGTATGAATAGCCGTCTTTCTGCCGCGATCGACCTGGTTCTCCGGCTGCAGGCAAGAAGGACAGTGCAAGAGCTTGGGCATCGAAGCTGACTAGAGGCTTCACAAGTCGTGCTTGATGGTTATGAGTGTAGTCCACGATTTCGGAAGAGCCTGGAAGTATCTGTCTGACTAGCTCGTCGATCTTGGACGCTGTTAGAGAATGTGTGACTTCCAGTGCTGTCATGTGCAAGTTCTGCGAGGGCATCATCCAGGTGTCTCGTTCATGTCAGTACACGATCAAGTGATATAATCATGAATACCGACATACTCGGCGCCACAGCCAGAAGCTTCTTCTGCACCTCACCGATCAGGTCACGCACTGATTGTGGTGGTCGTGCCCAAAATACAAGACAGTGCCGCCAGTCCTTGAAGCCTGGTTCGATTGTGGGATCTTCGAGCTTAGCCAGAACCTCATCAACGCTCACCCCAGCAAAGTCAGCACCAAGCAGCTTCTCGCGCTGTTGAGCATTACGAGCCGTGCGATGCGTGCTGTATCGGGCTTGAATTGCCGTCTTGTTTGCGAATCAGATCATTGCAGTATGAGGGCGGCGTTGGGAGTCGTACACAGTCATTGTTGCAAGCCTCAATCAAGCCGTCGTAAGGGTTTTCGGAAGTAGTGGGTGTATTTTTGCCACCACTGAGATCCTCGAAGGTGTAGAACGCCGCCATGTCGGCCTTGATGAGACCTCAGACGCAAGTTTCGTTCTTGCAGCTCGTTTCAAGCTGAACCGTCAGGCGCTAGCGTGATCGGTAGGTTAGCGGGACTTGCCACCCAGCCTCTCGGACCCCAAAGCTAATACTGTAATTCTAACTCATAACTAACGGGTCCAAGCTTGAAGTGTACAGCGCATGCATGCAGGTGTGCCCCGAAGCCTCCTCCGTCTGCCACACCACCAGGCCGATTGCGCACTTGTCGATTTCTGAATCGCGGCGATGGCTTGCATCTATACGCACGTTGTATTGTACTAGCGGTCCGGCGGTCTTTGTATAGCTTGTAACGACTTCACGACGATTGCGGTGAACGCGACTGTGTACCTACAGTAAGCTGTGTATACCATAACGACCAACACAATCAACACCACATATCATCCTCGGATTCACTCAAATCGACTCGGCTTGCATACCACTTCATCTAAATCTCTTGAGTACTTGCGAAAAGTACAAGCACAATGTGGAAAGCATTTTCCGGCCGAAGCGAGAGCGGCAGCACTTCTGGAGTGAGGCGCAAGAAGAGCAGCAGTGGGCGCGCGAGTGCTAGTGAGGTGGGAGTGCCATCCTCATCTCATCGCAGTGAAGATGGAAGTCGAAAGCACAGAAGTAGCAAGAGCATGTACGGCGACGACGAAGGACGGAGCGCGACTACGCCAACCAGGTCAGGCACAAATGGACCATTCTCTTTGACGGAAAGTGCTGTGAGAGCACTGGGCGACGGCGACGACGACTGGGAGGACGACAAGGATGCGCGAGGTGAGAAGCGCAGCCGACAGAAAAGCAGCCGATCGGAGAAGGAACGAAGCAGGTCGCGAGACAGGAAGGAGCGAAAGCGCGAGAGCACGAAAGAAAGTGGAAAGAGCGAAAAGTCACGTGGCAAATCTCGCGCCGAAGATATCGTAGATGGACCCAGTGACGCAAGAGGCATTCCGGCTATGGGGAGCTTCGATCAATTTCCTGGACAGAACAGCGGTGCCTTGGTCGGACCAGTATCTCAGCAATCTCAATCTCAATCCCAATCTCATGCGATGTCTGGAGCTTTGCCATCCGCCGATCCAGCTCATCAATTCCCGCAGCAGATTCCAGCCAAATTCAGCCGACCTCGACTTGGACCGACACGAGCCGATAGCTTCGGACACGCATCAGAGTACTATCTTGACGAAGGGCAGTCGGTCGACTATCAGCCGGGAGTACGTTCGCGTACACCAAACATGCTAGTCAACCCCGATCTTCATCTTCATGCCGCCTCTGCCGCGGCTCAGGAGACACCGGACACTGGTCATGGTTCCGCTGCAGATTATTATGGCGGTGCCGCGGACCCTGTGCCTACAGCGGAGACGCGCCCGGTGCAGCCGACCAGGAAGTCCTCTAAAAGCACTGGCAAGGTATCTTCACTTGCCAAGATTGCGTCGACTTCAGCAGCAGCAGCCGTCACAGCTGGTGTGTTCAGCGCCACCACCAACAGACCAAGCACAAGTCAGCCAGTCACACCATCCAGGCCTTCGCGCTCAGATCCTGCAGACTTACGCCCTGCTTCATCATATTATGCACCATCATCCGCGCCCCAGCAGCGCACCACTGGTAAGTCCTCTGCCCGTACTAATTCTAACCCTCCAGCATATGCAGCAGGCGGCGCGGCCGCAGGCTTAGGCGCCTACGAGACGAGTCAACGCTCCGATCAGCGGGAGTCCTCGTACACGAACACCTCTTACCGCACTGAGACCCAGGCAGGCCAGACGAGGTCGCTGTTTGGAACTGATGAGCGCTCATACAATGACGGCGGCAACACGAACCAGAATTTCCAGTATCACGAGCACAAAGGTCCCATGACCCGACTCAAGGACGGTTTCTTCAACTTGATATCCGACCCCGACGATGTGCGCCGCATGGAAGAGTACACGGAGTATATCGGCGTTTGCAAACACTGCTTCGATCCACGCAGTACGCCTAATGACGGACCTCGCCAACATCACTATCATCGCCGACCATCAGAGGACTCCTTCGAGGACCTACGAAGGCGAAAGTCTTATGAACGAATGCAGCGTAAGAATAGCAGCGAGACTATGCGCAGGCGTGTTGATAAGGAGAGCAGATACTATTCTGAGCGCGATAGGCGAGAACAGAGCAGCCGGTCAAATGTTCTTGGTGCGGGTCTGGCTGCTGCAGGAGTTGCAGCTGGAGCTAATGCTCTATTCACTGATCGTAAGGATTTCGATGATACTTATAGTGTCAAGTCCGGCCATCGCGCGAGCTCAGCTATGCGGAGGCGGAGTCGCAGCTCTTCTCGCGAACGACGACGGAGGACCGAGCACGGTGTCACTCGGCGCGATTCATCGACAGAGTATGTCACTGTACGCACAAAGGACGGTAAGCTGGAGAGGCGGCGCTCGTCACGTGAGCGTAAGGATGGCTTTCTCGGCGCCGCTGCTGGGGCTGCTATCGGCGTCACGGCGGCTTCGGCATTTACCGGTGATTCGAGACAACGTCGCGATCAAGCTCAAGGTGAATTTGTACGCCATCGAGATCGAAATACTCCCAACGGCGGCTACACTGAGATTCGGCGACGTGATGAGCGCCGTGAAGACGAGGGCACCGGCATTCTCGGTAGCTTTTTCTCTCCCTCCCAGAACGAGCGCAAATACAGAAATGATGGCCGAGAGCGTCGTGGCAAACCGAAAAGCTTCTTTGGCTTTGGCGATGGCTCGTCGTCCTCGGATGAGGATCTTAACTTCGGTGAGGGTTCCTCCTCCAAGACCAACCTTCCTTTACGACGTAAGCGATCGGGACGATCCGCACGCAGGAGATCCAGCGAGAATATTGCTGCGACTGTGGTGGGCATTGGCGTGACGGCTGCTGCTTTGGCTGCTGCGCAGAAAGGCCATCGCCTTGCCGACCGCAATAGTCGGCCTGAATTGGGTGCGAGAAAGGATGTCAAGGTTCACCATGATGGCCGGACTTATCGTCCTTCTGATGAGGAGGAATGGGAGGACGAACTGCCGTCTGATGTCGATGATGCGTCTAGCACTCATTCTGGTCTTGCTTTCGGAAATGGTTCGAGGTTGTCGCATAGGCAGAGCCTGGAGAGTGTCTCATCTGGCGATGGGCTAAGTGCCTGGGGTTGGCGGTGGGGAGGCAAGGATAAGAAGAAGAAGCGCCGTTCGTCTTCACCCGATCCTGTCTACCCTCCAGATCGAAGGCAGCAGGTTCTTGATGATCACATGCATGCCCAGCAGACCAATGGTGGTGCACCTGGTATCTACACATCACCTACTGCTGTGTACCAGCAGCCTATGCAATACGTCGACCCTCAGCCTGTCTCGGAAGGGGGCTCGAGACATGCATCCATGCCAGGCTCTTGGGATGCTCCAAACGGACGACCAGGACCCGCTCCTCTGCAGCAGCCGCAACCGATTGCTCCCGTCTCACCAGCTGTGATGGAAGATGTGGTCCATGGTCGTCCCATACCACGTCGTACAGCATCGTCCCCAACACGACCTAGCTTTGGCCTTACTGACGCTGCCTTGATTGGTGCCGGTGCCCTCGCTGCAGGCAGCATCATCGCTGGTCAAGGTCGTGCTCGCAAGGATTCTAATGTTCGTTTCGGTCTTACAGACGAACAGCAGCAGAGGGAAGATCGCCAGCGGCGTCGTGATCGCGAAGACGCGGAGGACGAGCGACGCCGGGCCGATCGTACGAGGGCTCTGAAAGATGAAGCTGGTCGACATGCGAAGGAAGAGGATGCGAAGAGGCGTGAGGAGGATGTCAGGAGGAGACGAGAAGAGGAGAATCGAGTCGCTGCCGAAGCGTCTCTGGAACGCGAGCGCATCGGTCGACAAGAAAACGAGAGGAAAGCGGAGCTCGAACGCCAACGCAGTCGTGAATTACAGGAAACCGAGCAAAGACGTTTGGAAGACGAGGGTCGAGCTCAGGAGCAGAGTCGGAGGCAGTGGGAAGCTATGGCTGCCGAGGAGGCGGCGAGGGAGAAGCAGACGAAGCGGGCGCGTGAGGCGAGGATTCAGGAGGAGATTGATGCTAAGCAGAGGGAACTTGATCAGCAGGCTGAGGAGAGGAGACGTGCTGGCGAGGCGAGAGAGGCGAGGGAGCAGGGTGAAGAGGATAAAAGGATGAGAGACGAAGAGGATAGGCGTTCACGTGAGGAGTCTTCTCGCAAGCCTGAGCGCTTCGAAGATGCACCACCACCAAGGCAGTCCTCAAGTGGATGGAGTAATGTCGCCATGGGGACTGCTGCTGCCGCTACGGTCGGGGCCGTCATGGCAGGCGCCGAGCATGGACGAAACCGTCAACGCAACGAAGATCGTGCACGCGAGCATGATTCTCATCCAGAAGGACAAGCTCTATATCACCCGATCCAAGACTCGGAGCCGATTGACTATTCTGCCAAGCAAATCCTGCCGGATCAAGAAACCTCAGGCACTCCCATCATGGACGACGATCTCTTCGACAAAGACTTTTTCAAGCGCAAGCGCAGTGACTCGGAGTATGCACGAGTCGCTACCAACGCTCGTGAGGCTGATAAGGTGGTGTCGGATATGGATGATTATTACTCCAAGCCTGCGCCTTCGCAGGCTGATTTCTTCGCGCCCAAGGACATCCTCAGCCAGGACTCTGCAGGCAAGACAGCCGTTGCTGGGCCCAATGCAGACAACGATGCACAAATTTACTACGGCGCTGATGCAGAGCTGCGGTCACGCTTCGGTGATGGGTATGGGAAGAGCAAGCATGCGCCTTATGGTGTGCCAGCTCTCAATGTCATTTCGCCTACGCCTCCACCCAGTAGTCCGGCTTTCGGTGCTAGAAGTAAGCCTTCACTGCCTCCTTCGGCTCTTGCTCAGACGGAAGAAGTTGGACAACAGGCTGAAGAGGGCGCAAGTCAGTCGGGCAAGCGCGATAGAAGTCGAAGCATTTCTTGGGGTGAGGACAGGACGCATGTTTACGACCCGCCCACGCCGGAGTCGTTCCAGGAGAGGGGGTCGTATATGGAGGCTAAGGATGTCCCTACCGCTTCGTCTAGAAATGATTCGGCTGGGCTCGATGAAGTCATTGTGGAGGCTGAGGAGCCTGGTAGGAAGTCCAAGACGACAAGCTATAAGGCTGCCGATCTCGAAAGGGAGGCTGAGGAGAACCGGCGTCAGGAAGAGAGTAGGGCATCCAGTACTTCGAAATTCGCAGACAGATACGACGCTTCGCCAGCAGAGACGCTTCCATCGTACAAGCAGCCGTTCTACGAGTCTGTCTCGGATATTGGAATGGGCAGATTTGCAGTCGACACTCCAGGCACAGAGGGTGCGCCTCAAGTCCGCGGCTTTGTAGAAGGTGAGACAGATGAGCCGACGCCCGTTGTGGAGGGAATACCACATATTCCAGGTGGTTTCGATGATGACGACGAAGTCCAGACCCCTGTACCCAAAGAGTCTGTGCAGACGGATATCTCCCCGAGTTGGGAGCCGCCGCTCAGCAAGAAGGACCAGAAGAAGCGCGAGAAAGCTGCCAAACTTGCAGCTGCTGCGATGGAGGCCGAAGCTTTCGACGACACCCCGACACAGCAGGTCCAGACTGTCGATACTGCGGAGGAAGAACCTGCAGATTACTTCGCGGCCAAGAAAGATAAGAAGAGTAAGAAGGGTAAAAAAGGTGCCAAGTTTGCGGACACCTTCGACAGCGAGCCGGTCGAGACTACCACGCCCACTGTCACGGAAACTGAGAGATCTGCTCCCTTGCAAAATGAGGAAGAAGCGATCGATTATGCTGTCAGCAAGAAGGACAAGAAGAAGTCGAAGAAGGCCGCGAGATTTGCAGACACCTTCGATAGCGACCCGAGCGAGCCTTCTACACCAATAGTCAAGGATGCGGAACCTTTAGTGCAAGCACCTGCAGAGGATGATGCGGACTTCTTCATAAGTAAGAAGGACAAGAAGAAGCGTGATAAGGCGGCGAAGCTGGCGTCTGCGTTCGATAGCGACCCAGCTGTGGAAGAAGTCGAGCCTCCCGCGCAAGAGATCTTCGTCGATCCCGTCACTCCTGCTGGAGATAAGCCGTCGGACTTCTTCATGAGCAAGAAAGATAAGAAGAAGCGCGACAAGGCTTTGCAGCGTGGGCTCTCCGATTTCAGCCCTGCTGTAGAGGATACTAAGCCCGGCAACCTCTATGACGAGTCGCCATCCACCGAGGTGACCGCTTCTGATGCTGACTTTACGCCCGCGTTGAGCAAGAAGGAGCAGAAAAATCGCGATAAGGAGATGGAAAAGCAAGGGTTTGCGGATGTGGCTGATACTCTAGCCGCCACTACTGGTATTGCTGCGCTTGTAGGCGGCGCCGCTGCTCTCGCGAGTGACTCTAGTCCTGCTGAGCCGGAAGACGAGTGGGGCACGCCCACTTCTGGGAAGAAAAGCAAGAAGGGCAAGAAGAAGGGCGCAGGGCTCGAGCGTGATATCCGCGATATCGAGCCTTCCGAGACGCCTGTGACCAACCTTCCAAGCAGCAATGAGCGGCCATCGATGCCTGGCAACTGGGTAAGTGAGACCATTGAGAAGGCTGCCGAGACACCTGCAGATGCATACGATCCTTTCCAGTATCAAGTCAAGAACGAGCCGCCACCAGCGTTACAGGACAACGAGGCTTCCGCTGATGACTTTACTACTTCTTCGTCGAAGAAGAGCAAGAAGAAGAAGCGGGACAGTGGTAGATTCAATGAACCTGTGGCTGCCTCTCCCTTGAGGTCTGAGTGGAAATATGACGATTATATTGGCGAACAACCTGCGCAGGTGAAAGCCGGCGCTGAGGCTGGAGTCACTGCTGAGCCGCAGTCGTATGCGAATGGTCATGCTGTGGAGTCATCTACCGAGACGAGAGATGTCGACGCTGGACGTGGTGGTCAGTCTGAGCTTTATCGTGACAACGGTGTGGACTTGCCTGACCGTCGAGAGTCCCCTACAAGCCAACGCTCGGGATCAAGGACATTGGAGCCGGCTCAACGAAGCGATGAGTCTGAGCATAGCAGTCGGCGAAAGGCGAGGTCAGAAGTAGGCTACGCTGACGATCCTGATTATTATGATGACCGCTCCGTCGCTGGATCGGAGCCTGTTGGGTACTACGATAGCTCTACAAGGTCGAAGCGTAGGTCTCGACACGAGGATGACGACGATGATGCGAAGTCAACAGTGTCTTCGCGCTCACGTCGTGAGAAGGAAGAGCCGACGAGTTCCAAGAAGGAAAAGAAGGGTGGCTTATTCGGACTATTCAGCAGGAAGTCAGCAGACACTGTGCCACTGAGTCGGCAGTCGACACACTCGGACGAGGCACCGTTGAGTCGTACCTCGACACGGGATGCTGGTGAAGAAGATGACGAGCGCAAGCACAGGAAGAAGAAGCATAGGGAAGGCTCAGTCTACGATGACGATGACACCCGTAGCGTAACATCCGAAAGCAGAAGGAAGAAGCATCATCATCGAGACGACGACGATGTAGATAGTCAAGAGAAGAGCCGCTCAAGCCGCCATGGCGATGACGATTTCGATACTCGTTCCGAGTCAGGACACAGACACCGACATCACCGAGACGACAATGATGACGATGACACGATCTCTCGTGCTGGAACAGAGAGAGGACATACACAGCATCGTCGAAAGAGAACTGGCGGATCTGAATCGAATGATCAGTCTTTTTTAGGTGATCGGGTAGAGGATTTGCCGCCTCTACCCGCCAGTCCACCTGAGTCTCCGATCTTGGCATCAGTCAATCATGAGCAGGGTTCCGGCAAGCCTGTCTCGGCTGAGTCGGATACTCGAGCTGTCTTTCCTGAGTTCGCTGCTGTCGACAACCAAGTCGTCGGCGCTGGCGTTGATGAGCGGGGAGCTCCCGACGACTTGTATCTTGCGGAATTGCCTGCAGGTCATGATGACTCGACCATCATTCCGCAAGATCACGGAGAGCAGCTCCCTGCTTTACCTGCGTCTCATCCAGGATCTCCTACAGCCGCATCAGCGGAACTCGCTGACAAGCAAGCCAGTGTTCGCAGGCACAAGCCAACTCTGAGCTGGGCAGAAGATGTCCAGGACTCGTTCCGCTCCGATGCAGCAGTCGACACCCCAGAACGACCTGGCCTGACAGGTAGACCTGCCTCTGCTACGGCTGTTCCACTACGCTTCCCATTCGGCCATGCGCCACCGCAGCCACTCAAGGAAAGATCTCTGAGCTTTGGTACACCAACGCAGTCCTCGACACCGACATCTCCGACTTCTTCGCACAAGAAACCACGACCAACCTCGAGTGAGATCAGACCGCTGTACCTGGTCGAACGCAACCGCAAGGTTCCGGACGTCGAGGAGGAGGATATGCTGCCAAGCCTACCTTCGAGCAAGCCATCTAGTCGTGCTTCGAGTGTACAAGGCAGTGACGACTGGCACTCAGCAATCGAGGACCCGCCATCGCCGTGTCGTGAACGTTCTTTGAGGATCGACACCAGCCATGCCCATGCATTCCAGGCTTCCGATGACTATCTTGACTCTCAGCAAAATACGCCTAAAGCTAGTGACTTTCCAGAGACGGCGTTCGAGAGGCCTACCAGACAGGAGCCGCAGTTCTACACTTGGGAGGACTTCGAACAAGACGAGCGTATGCATGATCATGATCTTGAGCCACACAATGACATGCCTGTCCAAGCCAGCAGAGATGCAGCACGTCCACCTCTGTATGTTGAGCACTCTCAAGAGCGTACCGTCGTCCTACCACCTTTGCCAGATAGTCCCCCGTCTTCACCAGAGAACGAGGTCAAGCTTCCGGATATCAAGCCACGTCGATCGGCGAAGGCGCTTGCTGCTGCTGCCATGTTTGGCGGCGCCGCACTGTTGGCGCACCAGACAATGCAATCTGACGACAACGAAGAAAGCGAGGGCCGGACGCCAAGATCCAGCAAGTTCAAGGAGCAAGAACAGGACTTTGCAGAGGAGCGACTCCCACTTCCTGCGTCCGTAGAGCCGGAAGAGCTGATGGAGGGAGCATCTAATTGGCCCGCCGTCACTCGAATGACATCGAAGAAGAAGGGGACGGGGAAGCAGGGTGCTAAGCAGTCGACAGAGGAGATCATCACGAAGGCTAGTGGAGCAAATCTTGTTACCAGCGACTATGCTAGGTTTAATGGATCTCCCGCAGTCGACCACTCCACCGGGGATGATGACTCCCTTCCAGCAGAGACCCTCGGATCCGGTATCACAGAAGGGCACGCTGCCGAACCTGCAGAATCCAACCGCGAATTGTACGATCTTCGGTCCGCAGACAATGCTGCTAGTCTCTCAAAAAATGCAGCAGCAGCTATGGCCTCGTCAGTAGAGCAAGACAGCGATGTCCAACAAACATCAAGTGACGCACTCGAGACGGAGACCTGGACCGCTCCCGCTCTTGCCCGCAAGCAGTCGAAGAAAGCCAAGAAGAAGCAGAAGACTGCGAGCGCTTTCGACTGGGACACGGCGCAAGTGGAAACCAAGGATCGATATGCGGATACAGCACAGGCTCCCGTCCCGGAAATATCTTCGCCTCAGAAATACGAATCGGTGCCCCATGCTAGTACTGTGAGATCAGTCGCCGACCAAGGAGAGTCCGTTTCAACCGATCACAGATTCCTTGAGGAGACATTCACCCCAAGAGGATCAGATGTGATCGCTACAGCAGCGGCACTCACTGACCTCGAACTAATGGAGACCACCACGAACGAACCCGATACCGCGGATGCACCTGCTTTGACTCGTAAGGAATCGAAGAAGGCCAAGAAGAAGCAGAAAGCTACATCGGCCTTTAAGTGGGGCGATTCGTTGAGCGAAACACCAACCGATCAAGCCAAGGCTGCAAAGCCTACTCACAAGCCAGATGTGAGCCTGTCCCGAGATGACGCAGACGATCGTGGTACTGTGGGCGATGCCATCCTGCCGGAAGTGTCCGTCGAAGATCCTGTGGAAACTTCGACACCTGTCACAGATGTCCAAGCGACGCAGACAGGCTCGTGGTCCCTTCCTGGACCAGCAGTAGTGCAAGCACTGAAGGAGGAAGATCCGGTTGATGCAGAGCCTGAGGCATCCGCATTCGAGGTACCAATGTCTGCTGCTGCTCGCAAGAAGGCAAAGAAGGACAAGAAGAAGCAGAGACCGCAACAAGATGATGACGATTGGCAGCGGATACTGGAGACTGGAGATGGCAAGAGTGCGATCCCCGGCGTTGCACGAGAACTCGATCCTGTGCAAGATGTTATGTCTCACTCGGCAGACATTCCCAGGCTCGGTACAGGAGAAGTACATACAGGTCGAAGAGTGACATTGCCAGCAGACGTGCCACTGCCGCAAGAGCAAGACGAAATGCTGATAGCTCCGGTATTCGATGCCAGTGCCCTCGATGCACCTGTGCAGCCCACTGAGTTGTGCATTGCGGCTCGCGATGTGCCATTGCCCAACGACAAATACGAGGACTTCAAGCCAGTGCATGAACCCCAAGATATCAAGCCCGAAGCACCTAACTTTGCGAAATTTGATAGAGGACCGCACGATGTACACCTGCCAGAAGATCAGCTATATGACATGGAGCCTAGCAATACGCTTGAACGAGACTCAGCTCGTACGATGATGACTAGATCGGCATTGCCTGGAGCGGTTTCCGGCGAAGAGCCTCATGCACAAAGTCAGCTATCGCCCGTTCTTCGCCCCGAGGATATCCCTCTGCGAGCTGCAGACGAAGACGACTGGAGACCAGTGGACAGACCAAAGGTCGCATTTAGTGAAGCAACTCGCAATGCCGACGAGAAGCTTGCTGACCTTCAAGTTAACTCCGAATTTTGGCCAGCAGCGCAAGTACCGCTCCCCGAAGATGACGAAGGTTTTATTGATGCGGAATCCGATCATGTACATGAGCACATCAAGCCATTGATCAATAAGCCTAAGCAGTCGACAAGACCTGAGCGTACTTACGAGGACATGGTAGTAGCTTCGCAAGACAACAGCGATGTGCCAAGTCAGCCTCGTGCCTTCGACATGCCATCTGAGCCACCGACCGCCCGACCTTACGTACAGCCTGACCTGCCAGCATCTGAGAACGCCAAAGCACTCGATGAAATCAGCTGGGAATCAACTACCAAGAAATCAAAGAAAGGCAAGGAAGGATCGAAGTCGAAGGCCGGCGAAACTTCACAAGTCAAGACTGCCACCGACATGGTACAAGCCTTGCCTGGCGATAGGGCGCGCTCTGTCACGCCATCCGCTGCGCATGATGCAGTATCTTCGACGGACGGTGGACAACACGAGCCTGGAGCGGATCAGGGTCGGGTGTCAAGCCTTGGTCCAGATCCATATGCTGCTACACCTCAAGAGACCGCCGAAAGCACCGAAGTCGAGGATCCCCAAGCGTTCTGGACACCACCTGAATCCACCAAGAAGGGCAAGAAAGGCAAGAAGGCTCAGAGACAGGATTTATCTGTGGTCTCAGAGCCAGCCACAGTCGCGGACGATGCGGTGCAATCTTATACGCCTGCGGCGAGGGAGGTCTTGTCTGCAGCAGATTCACCAGTACTTGATGAGGCAAATTCAGAGCCAAGCACAGACAAAGATCAGTTTTGGTCGCCTTTGCCCAAGAAGAGGAAGGGTAAGAAAGCGAAACAGAATGTGGAGACTGCTCTAGCCGTCGAAGATGATGGATTAACATCTAATGGAGACAACACACCAGCCAACAAATCCAGCTCGTTTGCAACACCTCGAGATGATCGTGACACCGAGCCCCAATTCATTCCAGCTCCGGCATCGCCGATAGTTCCCGATCAATCTAAATTCGTGATCGACAACCTCACGCCGCAAGACCTGCCAGAACGGTCTGCAGCAGATGACTTGTGGGAGCCGACCAAGCACAGCAAGAAAGGCAAGAAGGGAAAGAAGGCGAAGCAAATCGGCTTTGAAGATGAAGAGGAACCACAGACTGTCGATCGAAGTAAAACCGCGATCTCAGAAAGCATTGACCAGATCACGCTCGGTACAAAGCGTGCTTTCAACCAAGACGCCGGAGACACCTTCAGCGCCGCACGTGGTGGCAAAATGTACACGGACAAGTATGATATGGAAGATGCTGCCCCTCAAAGAGTCCCCTCCGAAGCTGCCATGTCAGGAAATAACGAATCTTTGCCATCTCCATCAGGAATCCCTGGTGCGAAGGCGCAGCGCAGCATTTCGTGGGAGTCTCACGCCTTGCAGCACGACGACACTTTACATGCGGAACACAACATACCCCTACCACCTGTATCGGTGCATGAAGCCGATGAGCTGGCAGTCGAGCAAGCATTTCCAGAATCTGGCCCGATCGACTATGAAGATGCTAGATCGCAGGCAACATCATTGGAGGAACCTAAGGTTGTGCACGACTGGGATGCAGACGCCAGCCGCAGGGGCTTTTCGATGGAAGAGCACGGCCCGCCAAGCCAAATTGAAGATATGAGCAACGAGTGGCCGAGTCAGGTCGTTGGAAAGAACCTCAAAAAAGGCAAGAACAGCAAGGGTAAGACTGTTTTTAAGCTAGAACCTACGGCTACGCCTACTACAGACGAAGAAAGAGAGTTTGCATTGGATCCATCTTTCGATATCGCTACACCAGTTCCTGAAGATGACTCGTCATGGGCTGGGTTCTCGACAAGTAAGAAGACGAAGGGTAAGGCCAAGAAAAGTCGACAATTGCTTCAACCTGAGTTCAACGACCAAGGTAATTCGAGAGCGGCATTAGCTGCGACAGAGTCTCAAGATCCAGAGTTTGCACTACCTAGCACCGGTATCGCACAACGACCTGACTCAGATGAAGCCTCCATGGCTAAACACACCATGTACAGAGAAGAAGAGCAAGCCGCTGATGGTGTATTTGGCTTGCCGCCATTGCCTGAGTCACCGCTCTACGCAGACAAGGTCTTCGATTTGGAGACCGTGCCGGAACCACATCAAGGTTCCACGCTTCGCTACGATCATGATGGCATGCCACCGGAACGATGTGGAGAGCATGGAAATCAAGTCGGCAGCAACGACGTACACAATGAGCAATCGACCTCGATCCCTCGTGATGGTCAGATCACAGATTCGGAGCAAGGCTCGTTAACCAGAAGATTCTCGACCAGTACACATACGGGTGATACGTTGACAGAACAGGATGACAGGGCGCCGCGCAACGTACAACTTCAGTCTAGCGAAGGAACGACCCCAGTCGAGAGTAATCAGGAGAGAGCCAAAGCCAGCTATGCAGAAGTGGAGCCCACAAATCCCGAACAAGCGGAGTCTGGCTTAGGTGCTCGCATGTCCAAAGCGATCATAGGAGCAGCCGCTGTCACTAGTGCAGCTGTGCTTGGTACTTCACTCGCAGACGATGAAGAAGAGGCCGTGCCCGAATCCACTGCAAAGTTCTCGAAGAAGGACAAGAAGAAGGCTAAGAAGCGCAAAGGGGCTGCGTTTGAGTATATGGACACCGAGCCCCAGGTCGAGAGCGAGGAAGCTGTGCTTCCAGTGACGAATCACATACTCCTGGACAGGAATGATGATTACGTACCGCTCGCCTCACGAAGAGTACCTCCAGCTTCTATCGAGGAAGAGTTGCTTGAGCAAGCCCTAGCACGGGACCTTCCTGCTCCGACTCCAGGGGAGATTGTCGGCGAAGGAGAAGCGCCCAATGTACTCTCCAAGAAGTCCAAGAAGGAGAAGCGCAATGCCAAGAAAGTCCGCTTTTCATTCCCAGAGATCAACGATACTTCAAGTGAGCCAACTTCGATGCCAGCGTCGCGGGATGAGTACATCCCGGTCTCAAGCGTTGAACAGCACGACGACCAGCGTCTTACTGCCGAGCCTTCACGCCTTGCTATCGAAGAAGCAACACCACCAACTGATGACGCCATGTACAACTCACAGGAGAAAGCCCCTGAGATCGAGCAAGACTCGGCTGTTGCCAAAGAGTGGCCTACCTTTGCCATCAAGCGTTCCAAGAAGGACAAGAAGAAGGCCAGGGCGAAAGCAGGGCAAGCCGACGATGTCAAGATTGAGGATGAGTCCTATAGACCTGAAGATGTCCCGCTTCCACGACCAACGATCGACGAGGCATCGCAAGAGATTTCTCCGCCCTGTGACCTGGCTACCGACCTTGAGTCGACGTTTGCGTCGAACGACCGTCGTGACGACCCGAAGCCAACGACCGAGACATGGCTTGCGCCGGAAGCCAAGAAGTCGGTCAAAGACAAACGTAAAGGAAAGAATATCAGCAACGACTTGTGGCTGTCAGATGAAGCTCCAGCTCCACCGGTTGAGGACGAAGGCATCGCACGTACTGATCCGATCGCCGAGAACGCTATGCACAACGCCGTCGATACCTTCTCCGCTGCAACGTTACCTGATGACACTCCTGCTGGGGCTCGGGAAGGTACGCATGACGTTGGAATGACCAATACCAGAGAAGGTCCTGCAGATAACGCTGAAGAAATACAAGCCGATGCAGATTTGGCCATCAAGGTTTCTAAGAAGGATCGACGAAACAAGAAGAAGAACACGATGTATATGCCTGAAGTTACCGGCGTTCTTGACAACGTCCCCGCTGGTAGTACATACGATGCACGCATGAACTGGAACGAGGCGCCCACTGACACCAGCATTGACGACAAGAGAATACCTCCCGAAGCAGCTCGTCATGAGTATGCTGAGCCACAGACTAGGATCCCGCAAGACGTTGTCATGTCCAATGTATCTCGGTCTACGAGAGACAACCATCATGAAGATCTGGACGGGCTAGTAGATCGACGGGCATCTGAACATGACGAGCTATTATCGCACACCACACGGGAAGTAGTGGATGACAAGTCCTGTAACCTTGCCGCCAGCAACGACATTGACTTTGCCGCAACCCTGGCTGCCGGCCTAGCTGATGCTGGATTCAATCCTGACTTGGTAGTGAACGATCCAGCGTATCACAGACGAGCCTCGCCGCCTGCTACGATGGCAGAGGCCAACCCGGAAGAAGAATTTACGGCCTTTACGACCAAGCGCAAGAAGAAGGGCAAGAACGGAAAACGAATCGATGATTCGCAATCTGTGGCCGAGCCCACCGTGCAAGAACTAGACAAGCGAGATCCAATTCCGTCTTCCGGCATGCTTTCAAATGACGCTGCAGTCGACGCTTTCGATACTGATCTGGCGCTCACCATGCAACAATCTGGATTCGACTCTTCCGCCATAGAACGAGCTTTGGCATCGAATGAATTCAAGTCGTCCGATACGGCACCCGACGATGACGGTGCGGACCTGTCTTTCGCTGTCTCACGCCGTAAGAAGAAGGGTAAGAAACAAACCCCAATCGCAGAGTCATCTGAATCCCGCGAGCTAGACGCCACCAGCACTGGTGCCTTTATCTCCAAAGACCGCACGACTGTGGACAAATTGCCTGCACAGGCCGCTCACGGCGACATTGGTCACGTTGAAGACCATGCGCAAATCCTACCGTCGACCAATATCGGCACATATGAAGCTGCTGAGTTAACTCGCGAGGCTCTCTCGGACGACGCAGAGACGATACCATCACACGGAACAGCAGGAAATCGAAGCATAGCAGCAAGCGACCCAGCAGAATATTTCCCTGTGGATAACAAGCAAGAGATGGATGTTGACGAGATGGACAAGGCCTATAGTGCTTTCAAGAAGAAGGAGAGGAGGAAGAACAAGAAACGACAGCAGGTAGCCGAGCCTTCAACGGGTTCTACCAGTATCGAAGACAGCCGTGAGCACACGCCAATTGACGACGATCACGCCTTTTCAGCTAGGCACGCTGGACCTGCCAGCCAGGATCCCATCGTAGGAGCATCGCATCGTGCGGCTCGAGAGTTCCATGACACGACAAAGATGCCACATGCGCTCAATAGTCTAGACCGTTTAGCGGACTTTCAACCTCAAGCACGCGGAGCCACCGAGATGCCAAGCTTACAGGAGTGGTCTTTTGATGCTCTAGATAAGGACAAGACATCACTCGCAAATGCTTCTGATAGCCAGCAACCTCGAAACATGGTCAGAGATAGCGGTTATCAAAGTATCGACAGTCCTGTTGTAGAGCGCCACCACCATGATAGTGCAGGCCCAGTCGCTCCTGAGCTGCATACAATTCAATCTCATAGCAGCCTTCGAAGTCGACGCTCAGCAGAACCATTGCATATCGATACTCCAAGCAGTCCAGCGTGGCCACTTGAGGTCGCAAAGAGAGGAAGCTCAACCCGTGACGCATTGACGGCGCCGCGCACATCGAGCAAAGAGCCAGCCGCCACGCCACTTGAGTCTACGACGAAGAATAGAGCATCATACCTTTTCACGTCTCCTCCAGCACAGTTACGCGATACCACAGATCCGTTCGAGAACCACACTTCTGCACGCTCACAAGCCTATGATGCCCTTGTTGGCGACTCGACGCATGACGATGCATCAACCCCTCGGCAGGAAAGCCACTCGCAGGATCACGACGAGCAACACGAATCTTATCATCGAAACCTTGGCCCTCTGAGCCCACGGACGCCACTTCAAGTCATCGAAGAAGAGTCTGGCGCTACGAAACGCAGTAAAGCGGACACCGACGTGGGAGGGCCAGCCGTCATTAAAGCTAGGCGACGAAGTGAGACACCACAAGCCATTCGAACCTCAAGAGAGTCGTTCTCGTCTGCAGGACGGCCCTCGGTGATCATCCCTGCAACCAACCTGCGCCATGCAAGCAGTCCCTTGTCAACCGATGAGCTCATCAATCGACTCTCGTGGCCAGCTGTTGACGAGGATAGGGACACGGTGAACATTGATCGATCACTTCAGCGCGATACACCGAAGCCGATGATATCTGGCGCAAGGTCTCCCAGCGTACTCAGCAATCGGTCAAGTACGAGCGTTGCGCATCACTATCGATCGCCTGCAGATCAGAGATCGTTCTCCCGCAACAGCAACAGAAGCCTCACACCAACCCTCAGACGCATCGATCGAAGTCAGTCAGGTGACCTTCGGGCCGCGTCTCGCCGCAGCGAATCGGGTTCGGCCGTTGGCGCTAGAGCGTCGACACCCAAAACAATCCCATTTGAAGCACCACCAACACCACCATCAAATGATGAGGATCTGATCGTCGCCGGCGCTGCAGGCGCTGCAGTGATGTCTGATGTTTTCGTAAGTGGCCAAGTACTCAGTCATGTTGGCGATACTGACATGTTGTTACAGCAAGGATATGGCGACGCGCGCGGGCTGCAAAGCTCGCCCACGCGACCGCCGAGCGTGCGCAAGCGGCAGAGCATGCATATTGTTGACCTGGAGTCCAAGCTAGGCCAACTAGAAGCCGAGAACCGAGCGCTGAGCGATGCCCGCAACGCCTACGAACAGAGTGGCGATACCGGATCCTTGGCAGAGGCACTCGAGGCACGTGATCTTCAGCTCCAAGAACGAGAGGTCGAGATCAACCGTATTCAGACCATGCTTGGTCCGTTGCACGAAGAGATCGAGCGTCTCAACGACATCAACGGCGAACTCACAGAAGCTAACAGGAATCTGGTTGATGACACGAATGGTCGCTATGCAACACTTCAAGCCGAGCACGCTCATGCTCATGAACAATGGCAAAGTACGAATCGGGAGCTTGATCAGACGCGAGAGACTCACAGTCGTGCAAATGAAGGATTACGAGACGCCGTCGAAGTGCAGGTAACCACTGCTTTGGCTGAAAAGAATGCCGAGATCCTTCGTCTACGAGAAGAGCTCGACATCGCTACTGAACAGATACGAGCGCTGCAGGTACAGATCCAGGCTTCGAAGTCAAGGGACTTTTTGACTGTGCGTGACGAGGACTATTTCGATGGTGCATGTCAGAAGCTTTGCCAGCATGTTCAACAATGGGTCTTACGCTTCTCAAAGCTATCTGACAACAGAGTATGTCGTTTATCTACAGAGCTTCGCGATGACAAGATCGAAGCGCGTCTGGACAATGCTATCCTCGACGGGTCGGATGCCGACAAGCTACTAGGCGATCGTATCCGCAGACGCGATGTGTTCATGTCCGTGGTTATGACCATGGTGTGGGAGTACATCTTCACCCGCTATCTCTTCGGCATGGATCGTGAGCAGCGACAGAAGCTCAAAGCACTCGAGAAGATCTTGGCAGAAGTTGGGCCGCCTCGTGCGGTCGCCCAATGGCGTGCTACCACATTCACGCTTCTGTCCAAGCGACCAGATTTCGCCCGACAATGTGCGCTCGATACCGAGGCGGTGGCTCAGGAGGTGTTCGCATTGTTATGTGCACTCTTGCCACCACCATCGAACGCTGAGCAGCAACTACGGATTTCTCTGCTCAAGGTTATGGGTGTGGCAGCTGATCTCGCCATTGAGATGCGCACGCAGCGTGCCGGATACATCATGCTGCCACCACTTCAGCCGGAGTACGACACAAACGGCGACCTGGTGCGAAAAGTCCACTTCAACGCATCGCTCATGAATGAACGCTCAGGCATGTTCAGTTCGAACGAGGAACTGGAATCTGAACGAGGAGTAGTAAAACTCGTGCTCTTCCCACTTGTGGTGAAGAAGGGCGATGAGAATGGTGAGGGTGAGGAGGAGATCGTGGTGTGTCCAGCACAGGTGTTAGTCCACAACGAGAATGGAAGAGGGAAGAAGGTGGTAAGGGTCATGAGTGGTGCCATGGAGATTGATGATCCGAGGAGGAGTAGCAGGTTGAGTCTGGTCAGTACAGCCCCCGGGAGCACGGCGTTTTAGTGGTAGGCCATGGAAATGATTTATGGGAGTTTGTTGTATGATTGTCAACGTTTGCATGTAGCATGTATGTTCATTTGTTTATCCATTATCTGGTGAAGGGTCATCACATGCTTCCACGTGATGGTATATCTTGGCAGTGACGCAAGATCTCAGCCCAGAGTTGGTCGAACTAGGATAGTGGGCTGGGACGAGTTCGCAGCTGTCACGCTTGTCGAGCTCGATTAGTCCCGCCGAGGACGAAGGCAGTGCTCAGCCCACGTCAGTATGTTCTATGGTTTGTAGGCGCCGTGTAGTAAAGTTCGTACTCCTCCCATCTCATCAACAGCATTATTTATCATTTCACTTCTCGGACGAAGCGGTCCTCGTCGTCGGTCGTCCATTTGACAAAGTACCCTTACCACTCAGCACGCCTCACCAAACACTGTATCGACCAAGACGTCCGCGACTCCACCACAAGCAGGCCCGTGATCGCAACCATGTGTCTCGTCACCAAGCCCCCAAAAGAGAAGAGATCGACAGTGATTCGAGAGGACCCATACTACGCTCCTCGACCCGTCTCCAACTACCACGGTGGTCCGGCGCCACGAGCATCGACTTCGTCGTACAGACGTGTTGAGAGGGTGTCGAGAGGCTCGGGCGATTACAGGAGGACGGAATACAGGAGTTCGGCTCCAAGAGTTGGTCATGGTGAGGTTTATCAGAGGACGAGTAGGACATATGTTAGATGATGAGCTATGAGAGATGTGAGGGTATTTACGGACATTCGTCGTTTCTACGTGGCGCGAGACACTGGTATCGTGTTGGCTTGTTTTTGGAAGGGATATGTGCTTAGGGTTAGGCTTTGGGTAAGGTAGTGGGGAGCTGGAATGGTGAATATCAGGGTATGGACGAGCCACGATGACAATGTACGGGCCTCACACACTTTACGACGGTCTACTTAACGCTCTATCGTCCTTTTTGTAACACATTTGCCGTTCTCTCCTGCTATCTTACTGATTAATATGATTTCACGAATATGATCTCACGTTACCTCTGGCTTCCTTGGGCTGGCCCAGCTTGATTTGGACGACGACTGACTCATTGGAACCGGCTTCCTGTGCCAGGCCAGTATGATGGAACTCCGCCGACTTGTCATGACTCTGCAATGAGATCAGCTTTCCAGAAGTTCGGCAAGGCCTCGTCGTGTCCAGCATTGTAAAGACAGGGCCGAACATTCACTAGACATGCTATGGCACAGGCTGACCAGCGGAGCATGATGCGATTGCTTGGCGGCAAAAGTTGATGATGCCAGCAGCCGTAGTGGTGTGAGTATGCAGTGGGCTCCGTAGCTTCGAGCTTCTAATTGCAGCTCATGTAGACAATCGCAGGTAACCCATCCTAATACTATCGAACCGCAATTTCTGAAGCTGTGCAGAGGTCCTTGCTGCGATCCCGACGAGGTGGACCTCCACCTGATACAGATTGATGAGTGGACTGGATGAGACCTGCGCTTACCGCAATGCATAATCAACTCTACGTCTACTTTAGGACGCCCATACGCTCCACCTCACATGGCTGACGGTGAAGCATCTCTCAACTCAGCACCTTCTCCCTAAGGGTTCCCAAAAACTGGCCCCCACTGACACCTCCATCCGCCCGATCCTCCACCAGCAACGTCTGCGCCCACAACCTCAGACTCGGCTCCCCATCCTCCCTAACCAAGTACAGCGGCGGACGGACAATCGACCCACACCCCTTACCTTTATGATCCGCACTCTTCTCCACCACCGCTCTGACCCGCTCATTCATCTCCGACTCAATAATCGGCAAGGACGTCTTGCCCTGCTTGAGAGCATTCTTGTCTTCGGTGCCGAAGACATCGGCGATGAGTTGGGGTACGGCGTCGCGACCGAGCCAAAGGAATTGCGTTTGGCCGTCGTCTAGGAGATACAAGCCATAGGGAACGATATTTTGGCTGACGAGATTGAGAGCTGGCGGCATAACGATGGCGCCGGTGTCGGCGTGGGGGAGGCCAGCATCGTCGGGCATGTCGTGTAGGCTGTAGAGGCGAGGGTAGATGTATTGCATTAATAGCGGGAGTGGAAGGGTCGAGAGGAGGCAGAGCGCGGCTGAGCGGAGATCTGTTGGGATTTGGGCGGATTTTCGTAGACCGAGCTGCAGGACATAGTTAGCCACGGACACATAGCGCGAGTTCGAATGGTGACAATCAGACTTACGTTCTTCATCAGACCCAAGAACAACATCGGCAACCCTCTCAGATTGGCAGGGAACTGCAGCCCCCCACCGCCCATATTGCCACCACCAAGCTCCTTCTTGTACGTCTGCATGAGCTCCACCACCTTGGCCTGCACAGCGTCACGAGCAGCATCCAGTCCACTGCTCAAGGCACGCTCGACAGCCTTGTGTGCGAAGTATGCAGTGATAGCTTGCTGATCCGCACTGGCATACACTTCTGCGATATTCTGCGTAGTCGGGATTGACAGAGTCAAGACACGAATCCTGCGTTCACCATTGCATGTCGTGTGTAGGACACCAACTTGCAAGCATGCAAAGGCCTTGGTGATAGATTCATCGATGGCGATTTCGACCACATATGCCTGATCACGAGGCATAGCCGGGAAAGCGCAAAGATCGGAGCTGCGGTTGAAGAAGTTTCCATAGAAAGCTGAAGGTCGAAGGCCAGTCGTAGTACGCACCCGCAAGACAGCCTCCAGACCGATTTCCGAGCTGAGGTAGTCACTGAACTCTGTCGCAAACTTGACAGCATCCTCCGTCCTGGCCGCGTTCCAGGCGGGGTAGAAGTAGGTCTGACCACCAGTGTATCGTGGCAAATTGCTCAAGCTGGCCACGTCTTGGTACTGGGCACTAAACAGGAACATGTCGATGCTGACCTGCGTCTTGCTGCACTCGACCGCAAACGACTTGTAGAAAGCGTTTGCCGTCTGCAGCAGACTGCTCTCCTTCGACGTGCCAAGAAGCTTCTTGTCCTCTCGTGGTTCAAGCTTGCCGTATCCAGTGTTCGGCAAACTCGCTGAAAGAACAGTGATCTTGCCTCCAACATGCGATATGAGCTTGTGGCCAGCACGAAGAGCAGATCCCATGGCTGAAGAAGGGTTCGTGGTGTTGGCGAACATGCCTTGTAGCTTGCCCAAGAACGTCTCGATATTGGCTCGGCACTCGGTCAGGTTGACTAGCAGATCCTCTGGCGTAGGCAGGAATGGCTCGTCTAGGTCCGAGATGACAAGCATTCTGGCTTCGTTGCCACTTTCGGTGTTGTCGTGCGGGATCTGAAAGTAATGTAGACTACTGTCCACAGCCATGAATCCAAGTCGTGTCCGTCGATCAGTGTTGGGTATCCTGTCCAAGCTCTCCAGTATGCATCTCGCTGCAGTCGCAAGAAGACCAGAAGTGACACCAGCATAGCTCACATCGAACAGGAAAAGGTAGATGAGTGGTTGAGGTGCTCGAACCATGTATTCTTGAGGTGCCACAAACTCGCTCACGGCATAGTTGAGCTCCGGTCGCTGCCATCGGTCCACGGTCTGTTGCTTGACGCTGTCCCAGTCGAAGCTTTGCGGCACATCGTTGGTCAAGTTACACATGTTGCATCGCCATCTGTGGCTGTGGTCTAGGAAGCTCGCAAAAGGGTTGATATACGTTCTGCATCTCCGGCATCGAGCGATAACTTGGTCGTATTGCACTGGGACATCGTCCTCGGCATCATGGAGTGTGGCATATGGCTGAATGATCAGGGCGAATGGCAATTTGCTTTTCTTTAATAATGACGAAGTCGTAGGCATGGCATTAAGTGTCGAACGGACATATTTCGGACCGCAATTGGCGTGAGGTGAGGGTGTTACAGATGACTATTCAATGTTAGTCAAGTTCCGAAACAGTCCGAACATACTCACATTTGGAGGAAGAATGATAGGAGGCGGTGGCTGATCCAAATCGCTGACATGAAAAGGCTGTCCATTCTGGCTGACATCCACAGGCATGAGAGGGTTCAATCTCACTGCCGATTGTGGCTGTGCTGGCTGTGGTTGAGGAGTGGCGCCGCCACCCATGCCCATCTGTGCGAATCCTTGGGTCACGCCCGCCACACCTTGTTGGAGCATGTTTGCAGCACCTTGTGCTGAGAAGGCCGGCTGTTGTGGCTCATACCCCCCTTGCTGTTGCGGGGCACCGTACTGAGGCTGAGCACCATACCCTGGCTGAGCTGGCTGCTGCTGCTGTGCGTTGGGATCGCCATATGCAGGTTGTTGTGGCATACCATACGATGGCTGGGCAGGCTGTTGCTGAGCTGGGTAGCCATACCCAGCGGCGGCAGGAGCAGGAAAGCCTGGGTATTGTCCACCTGCCGCTTGCTGCCCACCCAACTGAGCATTGCCGCCAGCACCGAATTCATAGGCCTGGCCAGCATATGCACGCTTCTTCTTGGCTCCTGCTGGCGCTCCAGCTGCTTGTTGCGCCTGCTGTTGCTCATATGACCCGTCCTGCCCATGTCCATCCTCTGCATTTGGCGCACCGTCTTGATATGGAGCAGCCATGACTGTGAATGTGTCCGTTATGGCCTTGAGAGCTTCGTAGTCGTATTGCAAGCCCCACTATGCACAATGGCCGGAAGGTGGGAGGATGGTGAAGGTAAAATTGTTCAATTGTCGCCGCCCGCCATGCGATTTACAAGTCCAGGTAGGGTGCCAAACGCTATTTTGTGCTGCTGTCGGCTAGTCGTCAAGCAACGTATACGTTTGCGCTGTAGTATACTGGGTCGTATGGTTTGGCTCACTCCAAATACTGTTCATGTGTACAGCTAGCTCCAAGACTCCAAGGGTCCGAATGTGATAGCCAATCACAAACAACAATGGCTTGGCAACAACGAAATGACACGTGAGAGCGGCGACGGCAAGGCCATCAAGAGCGTTGTGGATATGTATAATCATGTCAATACTACGCAGAGACATGGCTCCCGTTGTACACATATAAATGGCTATCAGTCCCTCTTATGGCCGACCTTGCCGATCCTCCTCAAACCCCACGCAGACAACATCACGGTCGCAACCACACTGGCAAAGCCGAACCAGAATGTAGCTCTATATCCCTCCATCAGAGCATCTGGAGAGTCCTTGAGGACATAGTCGGAGTTAGTCGTGACGCTCGAGGCAATCACCGCCACCAAAGCCAAACCCACGGCTTTGCCAACCTGAGATATGGTGTTGAAGACGCCACCGGCAAGTGCTTGTGTCTTGGCCGGAAAGACTGACGTGATGAGCAGGTTCGATATAGTAAATAGACTGTCGGCGCCGACGGGGTTGAAGACATTGGCGAGGAAGGCTGTTGTTCACGGTTGTCAGCCTGAGAACTAAAGTGACCATGCCCATCGTACTTACCACTCGCCCAATAGTTGCTATGTGGCTTGGAAAAAGCCATCGCTAACGGGGCCACGATGCTCAATATGCATCCACCAAGCGCGAGATAGTTCGCTTTCACGCGATGTACAAGTAAGCCCATTGCGATGTTACTGAGTGCTCCCGAGACAGGCGCCGGAATAAAGCGTATGGAGCTTTGAATAGCGCTCAAGCCCTGTACTCGCTGAAAGTAGAAGGTCAACATAGTCTCGAGTGCGTTGAATGATCCCCACGTCAAGAAGACAGCCAAACAGATCGTAGTGAAGATCTTGTTTCGCCAGAGACTATTCGGAATGATAGCCGGTTTGCCCAGTCGTTCTTGCCGCCCAACCCAGAGTACAAAGACAGGTACTAGAACGATAGCCGTAATGAGCAATGCCAGCGTAGCCGGCTGTCGGATGTCCGCCGTACTCCCAGTAATTGCCGCAAAAGCATAACTCAACATAGCCAAACTCGAACTCGCAATCACCGCCCCAACCCAGTCAATCTCCGTCTTCAACCTCCCCAACTTCTCTCTCCAGCCCGAGCTTGCTGGCCCGCCTTCCTCCCCACCACCACCACGCTCATCAATCTCCTTCGGCAAACCCCACAGGGCAATAGCGAAGACGACCGCGTCCAAAATAGCCGCAAGGTAGAAACCCCACCGCCACCCTATAGTATCGGTGAGGATACCACCCAGTGCAAGTCCGACACTAAACCCTACCGGCTGTCCACCACCCATAGAAGCGAAAGCCATATCCCGGCGTTTGCCGACGAATGACCCGGTGATAATGCTCACGGCGCTGGGGAGGCAGAGACTCACTGCGATACCGCTTAAGCCACGGAAGATGATGAGTTGGGTAGCAGTTTTACTCAGACCACAGCCAAGGATTGTGCCGGCTTGGAGGACGGTGCCAACGAGGTACATGAAGCGTGATCCCAGTGCATCGGCGATAGTGCCGGAGAGGAGAAGCGTGCAGCCGGTTGTGAGAGCTTGCATACTGGTGGGCCACAGTTGCAGAGAGTCGGGGATGCTGAGCTCGCGTGCCATGGTTGGAAGAGCGACGGTAGTGAGGCCATTGAGCAGGGTAGAGATGGCTGTGACGAGCGTGACGCTGGTAATGATAACAGCGGTCTCACTGTTCGAAGTCACAGTAATCGTGCGCTCTAGAGGATGTAGAGTGGCCTCATCGTCTCTTATAGGATCCTGTAAGCTTGAGCGAACGGTCGAAGGACGTCTTGTGCTGAATGATTTTGCGACAGGAAGCGGTTGCGAGAGTGTAGAAAGCTCGGTAGCAATTTGAGCCGTCATGGGGATTGACTATCATGTACACTGTACAATCTAGCTCTATACATCTACGTGCGATTGTGCGATATTTATGTAAAGGTTCAAAGTGTATCGATCTGGTTGATTGCCAATGCTCTAGCACCATACTACGACCAAGCCGGATATTTTCCGCTAAATCGCCGAGATAGCGCCTCGTCACGAGCACCACAGTGGCGCTTGGGATGCTTGGTTGTATCGAGCATCTTGCCGTCGTCATCTAACGTCCGTAACACACGGCAGCTCGCGCAAGCAGGCGATATCAAGCGCCGTTCCCGAGTCCTCAGGGTGAGCAAAATGAGCCGTTCCGCATACCTGTACTGGCAACGCAAGCATTATTGCTGGAAGAGTGTGTCGGTGTGGTAAAGTCGCGAGGCCGTCCGCGCGGTGGTTCGTGGCATGATCGTAGATTTGTGATCTTCGAGATGATCCATAAAAGAGTTGTTCAAGCATACTCATCAGGTTCGGATTCACCAACAATGTGCATAAGATCCTGTGTCCTCGGACCAGTATATTTGTGTCTGGCTCCAGCCCACCACCATCCGAGCGAAAACAGTCCCACGAAGGCTGCGACAACAATCGCGTAGTTCATGTTCGTCGCTGTGACAGGCTTCGCGGTTGGGAAGAACAACACCACGCTGATGAATAGCACCCAGCTGATCGCAAGGTAGTTCAAAGGCTTGCTCCATTTACCGAGCGTGAAAGGACCTTCAATGAACTGTACTTTGTCCGCGTAGACCTGGTGCGCAAACAGAACGGCAATGTAGCTCAGATCGAGGCATGGCGCACAAAGGTTGAAGATGGCTGTGATAGTCTCCGTTGAGCCGATACCGATCAGGTTCAGACAGCAGCAGAAGAACACCACGAGCCAAACGGCATTTACAGGAGTGCCCGTGGTAGTATTGACCTTGCTCCAGAAACGAGAGAATGGCAAGGCTTCATCGCGGGCAAAAGCATATGTCATTCGAGCGTTAGCCAGAAGTGCGGATGCTCCAGTGAAGAACTGTACGAGGATAACAAAGAATAACATGGCGGTGCCTCCTGCTCTACCGCCAGCATTGAGGAAGATCTGGGCGACAGGGAGACCAGTCGGTGAGTGTACAATGTCGTCCATGTACGTCGGTGTCAGACAGAACGTGAAAGTGATGTTGAGCAACCATCCGAGTACTCCAGACACGAGAACGGCTAGACGGATCGCCAAAGGACCACGTACGGCTGCATCATGTGTCTCTTCAGACATATGCGTGGTGCCTGTTACACGTTAGCCACATCGCCTCTGCTGTGTTTGAGTACACGACAGCTCACCGTCATAGTCAGTCATGACCCATGCCACGTTCAGGAAACCAAGCAAGAATGAGAAGCCACGGCTGCCCCAACCCGAATAGTCCTCGATATCAGTGAAGACGAACTTGGCACTTCGCTTGTCGGGTGTGAGGACAAGCAGTGCGATGCAGATGGCGATAGTGGCCAAGATGTTGATTGGCGCAAACCACAGCACGATCCGATGCAGCGCTCGTGTCGTCAGCGAGCATATGGCGCCAAAGATGAACAGCACCAGGATGGCCACCAGGACTGTCTGAGCTGCTGTCGGTGAGTAGGCATACGTGCCATCCTCAAGCCCAGAGTTCATACTCGCACCGGCCAAAATCATTTGTCCGATGGTGTACGCCAGTGATGCAACGCCAGTAGCCTGACCCAAGAAGTTGCACCAGCCGATGATCCATGCCCATATCGCCACATGCTTCTCAGGTACTACGTGCTTTGTCACGAAGTACATGCCTCCTGCTGTAGGATATGCAGAGACCAGCTCCGCGACACAGCTGGCGATCACCATCGCCATGATTGAGCCCACAAACCACGCCCATACTGCAGTAGCTGGACCACCGACACTGATAGGTACTCCATAAGTCGCTGGTTGGGACCCGAGAACGCCAAGGATGGAGATGGCATAGGAAACTGTCGACCATTTGGTGAACTCTCTTCGTAATTCCTGCTGGTGCGTCAGATGTTGTAGTAAGTAGTGGTAGAGATCGAACACACCTGCTTGTATCCTATCCGAGCCAACAACCTCTCGTCATCATCCTCAATGGAAGCCATTGGCGGTCGTCCAACAAACGACTGCGGCTTCTTTCCGTCTGTCGCTGCAGCTGCCGTGGTGGTAGAGTCGTGCTTCTCAGCCCGGTTATACGGAGGTGCTACATCCATAGCTGCGGTTAGACACTTCTCTCTAGGAAGGACGTTCACAAAAACAAATGTGTGCTTTGGCGCGTTAGGCGCAACGGCGGGCGAGACCAAGAGACATGATAGATGGGGAGCGGTGAGCCATGGGTGCGATCACACCCAAGCATCCTTTCACGCGTGTATTTTGCCGCCGTAGCGAGTCAAGATCTGATTCGTCAGACATGTCAGGAACGCAGAGGATGTCAGGAAGGCCGGTACACGTGCGTGAGTTTCCTCAGGAAGGAAGTTGTCGGTGATAGTGAGATTCACGGCAGGTTTGCATGGCACGCAGGATTGCAAGGAGGGTGCCGGTATCGCGGGATCGTAGGGTCGGTTGGAAACATGGGGAGGACTTACCGTACGGCCGTGATTGACGGGTCTTGTCACGCCCTTCTCGGCATGGCCTGATGCGTTCCGGGACTGGTGCTTGAGATATTGCCATTGCATATTGAGCTCTATTGGGGCCGGGATGTGCTGTTGCACAGCGCTGTATTGAGTTGCCACGCACTCCAGAGATTGTTGTGCTGGCGAGCGGCGGTTCTTTACGAAGGTTCGTAGATGGGAAGGCGGTAGCACAAACTCCGAATTGTCCCGGCTTTCAGGTGCCGGGGGGGGGGGTCGTGCAGCAAGGTGAGGTCAGGGTAAAGTCTGCTGTGTCGTGGAAATTGAAGGTGTTGGTGGATCGACGTCTAGGGTTGCGACTCGCTAGGGTGGAACACCTCTTCGGTTACCAGATGCGAAGGCACGCTAGAACAGTTTTTGGAAGGAAGACGGAACGTCACACATCTGCAACCAGTTGTTTTACTTCCAATATGAGTCGCAATGGTGTAGGGTAGTGAATATTCTATGATCGTAGACTGCCAATCTTGAGCATAGAGTGCTTCCGCAAGATCAGGATGGGACGAGGTGAGCACAGAGGTCGCGCCGCCCGGCACGCCATCGTAGCGGTGTGTGTCTTGACACGTCGTCCTGCTTTCGAGCAAATCCTTCTGATAAGTATGCTTTGAGCAGCGTGGCCCACGGACACGAAACTACTGGTCGATGAAATTGTATGCAATGCTCAAGATAAGCTTGCAGATGCAAACTGCTGCAAGGCTCTGCGCCTGTTGTTACACGGCAGTCGAGACGTCGTCGGCAGCCGCACCGATGATACGGGCCGAGCAATGAAGCCGAAGTGATTCTCACTTTCTCACGTGGCTTTTAGCCTCAAAGATATGGTTTGGAAATACCTCGAGACCTGGACAATAATGTCGCGAGATCTTCTTCTTTGTGCAATACATCTACGCCTTTACCCGAGGCTCGAGCAATAAGTGACCGCTGGGTCCACCCTTCTCGACGAACCCGCCAACTCTGGAATGTACTCTTCGTCCTCGCAACCATGTCTCTCGCACAACACCTCGCAGTGTCTTGCCTTGATACGGCGAGCACTTGTTCCTGAACAGCATCGTACTGCTCTGAACCTCAAATGCAGCCTCGTCGTCAAAGATCGCTATGTCACCATCCATGCCTACCTTCAAAGCTCCTTTCTTGTCCTCCAGACCTACTTGCCTAGCGGTATTGACACAGCACCATCGGGAGATATTGAGCAGAGTCTCATCAACATCCAAGGATCGTCGCATGGACTCGGTCCAGAGGATACTGATCCCAAGGCCTACGGAGGAGATACCACCCCATGCGCCAAAGAAGTCACCCTTCCCAGCTCTCGGCGCGCAGCTTGCTTTCGGCGACTCTTGTGCACCTGGGACATGAGCTGGCAGAAGCTTGAGATTTGGCGTGCATGGAGAATGATCCGAGACTACAGTCTTGATCACGCTATCCTTCACATCCAGCATCTCATCCCACAACCCATCCTGGTTAGCCTGGTCTCGGATGGGCGGGCAGCACTTATGCCGTGTATCGCCCTCCTTGATCTGCTCGGCCGCCAAGCTCAAGTAGTGGAAGCACGTCTCTGCAGTGATCTTCACACCTAGTTCTCTGGCTGCCCGCAGCATTGGTATGGCTTCGATGGCAGACAAGTGTACAATGTGCAGCGGTAGCCTCGGAGCGAGGTGTGCTAGACTCAGAATCTGTAGTATGGCGTATGTCTCGAACGAGGCAGGTCGAGAGTCCAGAAAGGTCTGATATCTATCCAATGGACCAGTTGGCTCGAGTGGTGGTAGTGACCACTGCACGTCGTCTCCCACCGATGCAGATATAGGCGGTATCATCTCAGCGTGGAACATGACGGTCGTAGGCTCGTCGGCAAGAACTAAGAATGCCTTCGCAACATCTATCGAGGACACAGCCGGGAACTCCTCGACCCCACTATCGATCAGAAAGCCCTTGAACCCTCTCACACCTTCCTTGACCAGTGGCTTCAGCTCTTCTGTGTTGCCCGGTATGATCCCGCCATAAAATCCAACATCCACCCAGCACTTCCCTTGCGCGGCTGCGATCTTCTCTTTCAGTCCGGCAACGGTCGTTGTTGGTGGGATAGCATTCAATGGCATATCGACCACCGTTGTGACTCCACCAAAGGCCGCTGCCCTCGTGCCGGTCCAGAAACCTTCCCACTCTGTCCTGCCCGGCTCGTTGAGGTGGACATGTGCATCGACAAGACCTGGTAATAAGACGTGTGGGCTGTAATCGTTGTATGGTGTACCAGGCGGGAAGGACGATTCCGGCAGGACGGAATGGAAGATTGAGGTGATCTTGCCTGTTATGGTTGAAACGACAATTGTTGCAGCCGTGAGTCTGTCCTCAACAACTGCTCGTGAAGAAGATAGAACAGTGATGTCGGAGGCATTGGCCTCGATCTTGGGACTGCCATTGACGGGATGTGGTGTATCTGTTCCTGTTGCGAAGGGCGCCATAGTGTCTAGAGTCTAGATGGGATCAATGTGGTGGATGTCGAAAGCCACAGCATGAGCTGCAGGCAACCGAGTGAGTGATGCTCGTATTCAGCCTAGAGAATGCTCGGGGTTCGTTTACATGTGAAGATAAAAGATTGGAGAGACGATAAGCAAGCTACATACCAGGCCACATACCAGTGTCGTAGACAATAATGCGTTCATGGCACAAGGAACTGGTCGCTCGTCTCTGCCCAAGAGCCATCGGAGGAGCCCGCCTGCACCACACTCGTGTAGCTACCGACTCGCATTGTATGGACGGCAGAAGGTGTATTTGTAGGCGATTACTCGATAGCAACTCCATGCAGGCTTATCAGTGGTCGGAAGAGGCACGTTTGTTGAGTTGACTTTGGGCGATAAGCTCGCGGGAAGGCGGTTGAGATTCCCGTCGGCCGAGTTCGGACTAGGAAGGCGAGTTGGTGAAGACATTTGATTCGAGTCTCAATCACTTTCCTTCACTGTCTCGCGAATGCAGGAACGCATTGGTTATTCCGGATCCATATATCAGCCATACAACTTGGTATTGATCTCATTCTTTTGCGTCACAATCCAGCTACTGAATGCAGAGTCCAACCCATATTCTGGCCTCACCATCCACCACATGGTCCTCACCATGGCTTCCATGCCCTGCTCGCTATCCAGCATGGGCCAATGTCCAGCATCCTTGAGCTCGACAACCTGGCTTTGATCAGCTTCAGCCATCGAGCCAGCATCTCCAGGAAGTGTTAAAGTCGAAGATTGAAAATAGCGTTCTATACCGTCCAAGACAATTCGTGGATCTAGAGCCAAGTCTCGCATGCCAAATATTACACTTACTGGGCACTTGAAGGTCGTCCGATTATGGCTTCTCGGTAGTGCGTATTGTTGAAGATGAGGCACTAGCTGCCAGTCATCTGCTGCTAGTCCTTCTCGATAAAGTCGAATCCGTTGTAGCCAGTCTCCTGGAAGACGATCGCTCTTCCTGCTGCGGACCTTGACAGAATGACCATACTTTGCGCCTCGGACTGCACTCTCCACATGGCCCGGCCCAAACGAACTGGCGCGAGCTTGAGCAAAAGCGTCACGGCGAGGGTTATTGGAGGGATTGCTCGTCTCGAAGAGTACTGGAGGGACAGCAGTGATGGAGGTATTTCCACGCGTGTGACATAAGTCGAGTAAGTATTCGATGGTGATGGTGTTACGTCTTAGCATCCACAACGGCAAGTTGAGCATGAAGATCTGATTGGGCAGTTCAGTCATCGTTCTCCAGCGACCAATCGCCCGTCGAGACTTACATAGCAGGATTTGAGCAACTGCGCACGAAGAGGTTCCGCAGCAGTCCACGCGACAAGCAGATGTTGAATCGTGAACGGCGCCTTTCGCCATGCTAGAAGATGCGGCTTCGTCAGTGTCAGCACTGCGTTCGCGTTGGCCTTCATTAGGGGTGCCTGCTCAGCAGTCAGTCTCATCCAAGCTCCGTTACTATGCTCATTTCTAGTGAGCATACATAAGCAGTGTTGATCATGCAAGCTCTGTCCATTAATCCAATCGTCTCAGCCGCAAGTCTGTAGGCAATAATACCTCCCCAATCATGACCCACAACGATACACTTGGTAGCTTCAGCGGTCAGATAGCGCTGCTTCAGCAGATGGATTGTCTCTGTTATGGCATTGAGCATTGCGTCAGGACCGTAGTTCTGTAGATCATCGCTTCCACCGAAACCAGGTAGATCGATAGCAACGATGTCTGCCTCCAGGTCTACAAGCCTTTCCGAGCTCAGCAACGGGTGAAAGATGCACCAAGAATCAGGGAAGCCGTGGATCAGTACGATCAAAGTCCTCGTTTTAGTGTTGCTCAAACTTTCCATGTAATGCATCTTCAAACCCGTGGACAAAGTAACCAATTCATGTCTGAGTCCTGGAAGCAGAGGGGCCCTGTAGTGTGGCGATGGGACGGTCATATCCCAGAATCTGTTTTGTTCTGTGAGGAAGTCTTTTGATTAGTATGAGCTTGATCATGTTTCCTCTCTGCCAACATACCAAGTCGAGTACTGGTATAGAGATCTGCGACTTGTTTCTGGGGGCGACCATAGAGACTTATTACTGCTTTGTGCCAGAAGACAGCTAAAGTGATGGTCCCGTAGATGAAGCTGAAGATGTCGATCATGAGCGAGGACATCGTGTGGAATTGAGTGCTGATCTGTGCTGTCGTCTTGAGGTTACGTGTTGGTGTGATGCATGGAGTAGTAGAGTCACGAAGGTGGAAGTGAAGTCGTGCAAAGTGGAGGCAAGTTCAGACACGGAGATCCCGCACAAACAGGGAAGGAACGAACTCCACCATATTCGATGTCGACGGTAAGAGCAGGCCTTACCATCAGAACTATCAAACTTCCACAAGACTTGAGCAGATATAGATTGTTGGGAGTCTCGAGTGAGACCAAGAAGCATGACTATATTGGGTATCTAGCAATAAAAGCACAAACATATGTGTCTTCGACCATAATCATGTTGGTGCGATTGACTGGGCCTTAGCCAGACATGAATGTGTCGATGGCACCATTTCTCTTCAACAGTCGTAAGATAGGTCCATCTGGCAATGCTTTCACCTCGCCGTTCAGTACATCTTTGCTCGAGTATAGACTAGCTTTGATCTTGTATTCGTTCTGTGACCCCAGATCAAGATATGTGTATGCATCGCATTTGTAGTATATAGGGCGACCAGACGTCGAGACCAGATCGAGCCCCACTAACGTTTCCAGCACACGCCGCACATCTGGAAGATCGGTGAAGTCGTAGGTGTAAATGCATATGAGATGATCTGCGCGTGGTCTCAACTCATCATAGGTGGCGACTTTGCAGGTGGGTCCCAGTTTGCCAGCAGCAGCTGCTTCTGCCACAACCCGCCAGACCCGTGCCACATCGTCGATCGTAGGGAAGAGCATCCATTTGCCGCATGTTGTGTGAGTGCTGACCGCAAGCTGAAGGAGATCGTCTTCGAGCTGCTCCCGATAAGGTCGCAAGTATCTCGTGATTATGCCCACAGCTTTGTTGGGATTCGATGTCTCGATCTTGGCCTCCTGGTCCTTGAAAGCGCGAAGTAGCTGCGTACCGCCATCCTGGAAAGACGCGGTATCTGTCTTCTGCTGTTGCTGTACATGATGGCTAGGAAGTCGTGGACTGTGGACCCAGAGCCACGGACCCAGATTTGCAGTCGCTTGATTCATGACTGGTGCTCGTCGAAGGAAGTCGAGAACGGGTTCGTGAGGCTGCCAGGCTGACGGATCACGGTGTGTGGTACTGACATCAATGAGATCTGTGGTGGTGTGACCCGCGAGTGTCCGAGATCGGCCACTTACGGCAGTCTTGGCTGCGATTGTGGGAGCTTCTTGCATCAAAGCGATCTGAGGACGAGACTTCAGAAAATCGACTGCGTTTGCAGGACGTTTCACACTCAGGGATGCCAGCGAGTGTGAGTGCTTAGAGCAGAAGTCGATACCGGAGACTTCTTGTTAGCTCGAGCAATGTTGGGAGGCGTATTGAAGTTGATCGGGATAGGCGACACTATGCTCTCCATCCTCGCCTTGATTGTTTCGTTGCCTGATTCTCAGTCAGTATTGATACCTTGGTACAATAGCGTCGGGAACGATGCAAGCCTGACCATAAAATTCAGAGTCGTCGGACACCCAACCCACTGCGTCCACATATTCTTCTGTCGACATGTTGCCGATGATACTGCCCACAGCAGTCGCTTGGTTTGTGCTTCAGCCACCTGAAAACATGATACAGAGCATTGATAAGGTCTCGAAGTGTGTAGTTCAGTTGTAAGAGTGAAGGCCTAAGGCCTCGTCACGCTAGTGCAGCTTTTTGTGGGGCAGGCGCGTCCATCTTCCACCTTACGCGTCTTCCTCTTCCGACCACAGCATAACATGAGCACATACAAGCCACCACGATGCCGCACGCTACTTCGCCATCGCCAGAGGCAGAAGCAACGATGAATGTGGAAGACAGTCACATGACCGATGCACCAGCGCTACCTCTAGAAGCAGAGCCAAGCAGTGACCTAGCAGAATCTCAGGAACTACCCGCGAATGGAGGCACTGCCAACCTGGATAGCATATTCGACGACGACGATGACGACGACGAGTATTCCAGCAGTGCTCCTAGGAAGCCAGAAGACAGCTTGCAGGATATACCGCAACAAGTGTCAAAGCCCAAATACTCCTCACCTGACATATTACGACAATTCTACCAACGACTCTTTCCCTTCAGGCCACTCTTCCAATGGTTGAATCATTCACCGACGCCTCAGCCTGATTTTCAGAACCGAGAGTTTGCGTTTGTCTTGCCTGGAGGAGCATATATCCGATATCAGTCCTTCGCTTCAGCAGACCTCTTCCGCAAGCAGTGTGTACAGATGACTCCAGAGCGTTTTGAAATTGGTCCACAGTACAGTGTCAACCCACGTGATCGGAAGCAGCTCAGAAAAGCGAGTGCTTTCAGACCAGTCATGAAAGAGCTGGTCTTCGATATCGACATGACAGATTATGACCCGATCAGAACGTGCTGTTCTGGTGCAGCAATCTGTAACAAGTGCTGGCAATTCATTACTATGGCGGTAAAGGTGGTGGATACGGCACTACGAGAAGACTTTGGCTTTCAACACATCCTCTGGGTATACTCGGGCCGAAGAGGTGCTCACGCATGGATTAGTGACAAGCGTGCACGGGAAATGGACGACACCAAACGAAGATCATTAGCAAACTACCTGGTCTTGGCTATGGGCAACGAGCAGGGCAAGAGAGGTGGTATCCGCCGGCCTTTGCACCCACACATCGACCGCAGTCTTAAGATCTTGAATCCTTACTTCCAGACCGATGTACTGGCCGATCAAGATCCCTGGGCGTCGACTGAGCAAGCAGATAAAATTTTGCAGTTGCTGCCGGACAAGGGCCTGACAACGGCATTACAGAAGAAGTGGGACAGCATGCCCGGCCGGACTTCCAACCAGAGATGGGCAGACATCGATGCCGTCGCTGAAGCAGGCCATCTTTCTACCATGACTGCTAAGCAACTTGTTGAAGCGAAACAAGACATTCGACTCGAGTACACATACCCACGTCTTGATGCCGAAGTGTCCAAGAAGCTGAATCATCTGCTCAAATCACCATTCGTCGTACATCCCGGAACCGGCCGAGTCTGTGTACCAATCGACACTCGAGACCTGGAGGCTTTCGATCCGTTGAGTGTCCCGACTGTCACAGAGCTGCTACGCGAAATTGACGAGTGGGACAATGAGCACAAGGACAGCATGAGTGCAGACGAGAAGGCCAAGGTGCAGGATTGGCAGAAGACCAGGCTGAAGGGGTATGTGGAGTTCTTCCGGGGTTATGTTGCGGGACTGCTGAAGGAGGAGAACAAGGGCAAGAGAGGCCGAGAGGAGGACGTCGCTGCTGGTGCGGATAGTATGGAATTCTGATCACATCCGAGCGCTCGAACAACAACCACGCATAGATGCGTTCGAGTCCTATTCTCCAGACCGGTCTTTCAGGGACCTCTCTTATTCAAGATCTTTCGCAATTTCTCCGCATCGGCTTGCTTTCCATATAAATTTGGATCTTGCGGTTCACCGTCCTATTGCGCGCCTGGCAACGTCACAGCAAATGCCATGGCCACCGCATCTCGTTCTTGAAGCCTATCTTTTGCTGAGATCTTTGCAGTGTTATCGTGCACGGCGGCGTCTGTCTACGATCAGCAAGTGCCTCCTTTGCACTGTGTAGAGATCGAACTACTTCTCGTTGGTAGAGGAACAGCTGCTACCCATGCGGTGAGCAGAACGAGGGCCGCGAGTAAGGAGTTGTGTCGCTGCATGATCAGAAAGGTGCGTCCAGGTTATTGGCGCTGATGAGGGAGCTGATATGAGCTCAAAGGCTACGTTCCAAGCGCAGTATATACCGCACTGGGTGCATGGAGCACATGTGTATATACACTTGTTTGCTTCCCTTTCGATTTCGCGACGTCGCGTGGAGCACCAGATCCAGCTTTGCTTTTTTATGCAAGCATGCCACGGCCGATGCTAGCCTTGAGTGAGACTGCACAGGGCGGAAGCATGACATTGATTGTCTCAGCGCCATCTATCGAGCCACACGATCTTGTACACTACTTGGTCTGCCGGACATGCTCGTACGTGGACCGCAGTCATCAATGAATGTTGATGGTCCTACTGCAGTTAGGTGGCGGCTGCGAGTCGAGTGCCTGGCCATGCATCAAACCATGAATGTATGCAGCACCCACGAGTCTGAAGTCATCCGGACCCTGATAGGACGGATCCAATGGCTTTCGCAATATCAGCGGCACTCTGGAGCCAGGAATAATCCAGACGGAATCACCAGGCTCAATTGCTTCGGCGCCCATTCCCAACAGGCCTGTCGAAGTCTGGAAAAGCTTCAGGCACGTTCGAAGGGCATAATTTGTGGCGAAAGCGGAGATTTCCGCTGCGTGCTCGTCAAGTCGTGTCGGGTCTTCCGGGACATCCTGAGTACTTGCGCCGTCTCGAGTAGGCGCCAGCTGGTCAAGCAGATCCATGATAGCTTGGCCGCCGCGGCCAGGCCTAGCTGATAGCCAAGGGCGCAAGCCATGTCGTACTTTCTCGCTTGCGGGACAGGTACTGCCTGGGCATGTATCGTGTATCAAGGTCCTCCACAGCACTTCCTCGCGGCTTTGCGTATCGTGCCCGATTCCGCCATGGTCTTGGAGTCGATGTAGAAGTGCGTAAGTTGCATCAAGATTGTCCCCACGAGCCATCTCCTCCTTGGTGTTGCCGAGTGCCGCGACTTCATCGACTTTGGCTGCCCTGAGGCGCAGAATTATGTTGTCCGGACCTGTGAACTCAACAATTTGCATCAGGTTTCCGGCAGCGTAGAACCGCTTGTAACCGGTAATACCAAGGCCGACCTTTTTGGGCACAGACCAATCTGGTGCCCAAGATGGCATTGTGGTCCTACCATCGAGGTCGACTGTTCTCTCGCTCTCGGCATACGCAAGCAGGTGTAGGCTCTGCGACATCTGCAACACAGCCCGCGCAGTCTGCGTGAAGGCTTGGGCGTCCGTTATGCTATCGCTGTAGTCCGGAACCGGAAGTGGGAAACTCCTAAGTCGATAGCGTTCTCCGATACCGTAGCAGCAGTACGCCTTATCTCGGCGCCTCTCGCTATCGAAGTCGCGCACCCTGATAAGGGTATCCAGGAACACGTCATGCGGCTCTCCTTTGAAGGACTTCTTGCTCATATTATCGATATCATCCAGGGTACTACCGATTTTAGCAGCAGCACTGAGGCGTGGCGGTAGAAGAGAGTCGCCTACAAAAGTAGGATCGGCGAACGTCGTCGTCCAGGCGCTCTGGCTGAGCCAACCAGACACGTGCCTCAACGATCGCCAGGCAATCGTATGATCGCCACAACGTACAACCAAGCTCTCCGGCTTAGCGAGGATCACTTCTTGCACGACCCACGCTCTCGTAAACCACGTGCGTCGAAAGAATTTCGCCAGAGCCACCCAGTATTTTGTGCGGTGGAACTCGTCATCCAAGAGATCTATAATTTCTCTAGTCTCCAGACTTGCAAAATGAATTCTCCTGCGCTCGGATGACTCCAGCAATCCCAAATGCTCGATCAGTTCCACAGCATCTTGAGTGTATGTGTCGCTTTTGCCAAGCCACACAATTACTTGGGCTGCGTCCGTGTATATTGTACTCATCAGCTGGACTTGGAATGTCTTCTCACGCACGTCTTGCTGGTTGATACAAATGGCGTCAACCCATAGATACTGACCAGGATCTGTGCCGAATGCTTTCAGTGCATCATAGAGGTTCTCAAGGATGCGGCAACGCTTTCCATTGACCTTGATCGTGAACGTGCCTTCTTGCGTTGAACCGCTAGTGGCTGGCTGATCTGGATGCAGTGCATTTACCCAAGTATAAGACAGTGCTGTGAACGGCGTGTCGTGGCGTAGGGAGGAGAGTGTCAGCCCGCATTCTATAGTCGGCTCCACTGACAGTATTTGGAGTAGACGCAGCTGCTCCAGTGGTTTTCCGAATTGGACGTTCTTATACACTGCGCCAGGTATATTGTTCTTGGAATGTGGTAGTACCATTGTTTCAGGTGCATGCAATTCCGGACACTTTCGAGCTTCTACTCCAACTGGGGACTTTGACTATTGGGCTGCCGTCTTGTCACCGGGTCCAGTTGAACGAAGAAGGGCCCTGGTGTGTTAGTAAGACAAGAAGAAGATCTGGTCTTCATGTGGTACACAGTCGTCTCAGCTGCCAAGTCATGCAGCCAGTCTGGTGGTGTGATGTGGCGCGGGAGTAAGCCGTGATGTTAAAGGCTAGAAGCTGTCAGAGCTACTTCCTCCTAAGCCAGCACTTTTGTGTATTGTTGTGCTGAGAGTGCAAGGTGATGTTGCGACGACTGGAAGCTGTGCTGACAATACTGGTTACACTCCTTGTGATTTGCTGCTGGCCATACATCAAGTCTCGGCTGTCAGAAATGGCTAAAGCGCAAGAATCGTTCAGCGGTTTCACATACGTTCCGGGCATATTCTCTCACGATCAGCAACAGACTGGCCCAGATAGTGGTTTCCGCGCCAAGACGTTACCTAGGCTTGGTATACTCGATCGCGAGTATCCATCTTGCGACACTAGCAACAATGATGCCCAATGGCAACGCCTTCATCAACATCTCCATAGATTGAATGGGATTGATCCACAACGTGAACGCTACAAAGTACTTTACGTGGCTCGACATGGTGAAGGTAGTTTGCACAGCACCTTTCTCAGGAACGAACATATCTAAAGGAGTACAGGCGCCCACAACGTCAAGGAGCGCGAGGTCGGCAGACACGAATGGGAGCGACATTGGTCGAAACTCGAAGGCGATGGCAATGTCACCTGGTTGAATCCCAGCCTCACCGAGAAAGGCTTCAAGCAAGCTCGAGAACTTGGTGTCTTTTGGCGCAATGCAATCAATCACGATCTTGTCCCTCCGCCCGAGAGCTTGTATACTAGTCCTCTTTGGAGATGTCTACAAACGACCGACGCCACATGGTCCAACGTCCTTGATCTCAGACGTAGCAGACCTGTGGTAACCGAGGAACTCCGCGAGGTCTATGGTGTGCACACTTGTGACAAACGAGGTAGTGCTTCAGCGATCACGGAGCACTTTCCGGACTTCGTGCTGGCTCCAGGACTATCGGAGGAGGATGAACTATGGACTCCAGACCGTCGAGAGACGCTTGATGAGCATGCAGACCTGTGGCGAACATTTCTACAGCATCTGTTCGATACCGATACCAGCACTTTTGTGTCCATAACCACACACTCTGGTGCCACGCGTGCTCTATATGCCGCGATTGACCATCCTGACGTCTGGCTCGCTGCTGGGTCTGTCGTACCTATCATGGTGGGGGGCCGCACACCAGGTTCGACTTGAAACGACTCGAGGCAAGCCAAAGAACGTTCAAAAGTGTAACAGCCTCGACAATGACAGCAAAACGACTGGACGACCGTTACTGCTTAGCTCATCTGCCAGATTTTCGGTATCAGCACAAATCGACTTCGGCACGACTGAGTGTCGCAAATTCGTGGCACGGCGATGGTGGTGACCATTGGATGGCTGTTTGCCATACGCTTATGCGAATTGAAGTCCTTCGCGGAATCCTCCCCCTTTCCCGGTTTTAGAAACCAGCCGCTGCTCATTTCGGACCTTGTAGAAACCACCACTCTTGGACAAGGTCGCATCGGCTAGATGGGAATACTGCAAGATTGTTGTGGACCTGCTTATCGACGGATAGTTGCTTTGATATTAAATTTAGTCGGCGCCTCTGCGATTACTGCCACACTGTAGAGTTGATTCGATTTGGCAGTTATCAATTCTGTTCTCCAAGGTCTCGGGCGAACATTGTGCTTCTAGAAAGTGCTTCATGATTAAATAAATGCCCACGACGCTTTGACCAACCATCACCATCTGGCATCTCGTTCACCTCCGCCAATCTTCCCCGCCTTTCGTGACAGCTTCAAGACCCGAGGGATCAAGCGGCTCTTCTGCTCTGCTGCCAGCATCGTGGCCGAGGATACCTCATGCGGGCTGCAGCGTAGCTATGTGGCACCTATAGATCGTCAGTCAAGCTAAGTACCCTTCTTCTACCAAGTTCTCCTCCGTTTGATTTCTCTTTCTGGCCACACAAAACCTCACCATGCCTTTCAAGAGCTTACAAAGTGACATCCTCCTTCCGCGCGACATAACAACCTGGGAGTGGCTGTTCGAGCACTCCACGTACTCACCCCTAGCTCGCTTTCCAGAGAATGAACTCGGCGGCTTTACCAACGCAGTCACAAAAGAGAGCCTCAACTGGAAACAGCTCAAGGACGCTGCGACATGCGTGTCAACAGCTTTGGTGAAGAGATATGGTCTCAAAGTTGGCGAAACGGTGGCACTGTTCAGCCAGAACACGATATGGTATCCTGTAGCCATGCACGCGACACTTCGTGTAGGAGGCAAAGTGTCGGGAGCTAGCCCGGCGTACAATGTCGAGGAGATGACATATGCACTACAAAAGGCTGATGCCAAGTTCCTCATGACACACCCAGATAGTATGGAAGTAGCGACAGCTTCGGCGAAAGCTGCTGGTATCCCTAAGCAGAACATTTTCCTGCTCGAAGGACAGTCAGATGGGTATACGACGATCAAAGAGCTCATCGATATGGGACGGAAAGAGCGCCTGCAGGTACCATACTGGACGATACCAAAAGGCAAGACAAACTTCGACTACTGTGGCTTCCTATCGTTCTCATCCGGTACTACTGGTTTGCCTAAGGCTGTTATGATCGCTCATCAAAATGTCATCGCCCAATGTCTACAGATTCAAAAAATCTCTCCTTCGGATCTGAAACGCATATTGGCTGTACTGCCCGCCTTCCACATCACCGGTCTTGTACATGTGCTGCATCTACCAATTCTTCTTAATGCCGAAGTCATTATGGTACCACAATTCACAATGCAGGGCATGCTTGACACAGTCGTGGAATACCAGATTAGAGAACTCCTCTTGGTACCACCGATCCTGATCCGCATGGTTAGAGATCCCATCGTGGACAAATACGACCTCTCACACCTCAGGAGGTTCTCCAGCGGCGCGGCACCACTCAGTGAAGAGATCATCCAGCTTCTCAAACAAAAGTTTCCGCAGACCGGCTTCAAGCAAGGTTATGGTATGACCGAGTCATGTTCGTGTATTACGGCACATCCGCCATGGCTATACGATTACAAGTATGCTCATGCCGTAGGTGAGATCTGTGCCAGCACGACGGTCAAGATTATGAAGGAAGATGGGACGGAAGCTGGGATCCGCGAGCCTGGTGAGATTCTGGCAAAGGGGCCTCAGATCGTCATGGGATATCTGAACAATGAGAAGGCGACAAAGGACACATTTGATGATGAGGGTTACTTACATACTGGTGACCAGGGATATATTGATGAACAAGGTGTCATTACCATCTCCGATCGGATAAAAGAGTAAGTACATGGTACAGCATAGATGCCGGAGGCAATAACTGACCAGGTGTTGACAGGTTGATCAAGGTGAAGGGTATTGGTGTCGCGTAAGTCTACTTGAGCGGGACACCAACACAAATGACGGTCACTGACTTCTCACAGACCCGCCGAACTCGAAGACTGCCTCCTCGGCCACCCAAAACTCGAGGACGTCGCGGTGCTGTCAATAGCAGATGAATACTCTGGCGAAGTACCGAAAGCCTATATCGTGCCAAAGCCGAACTACAACCCCAGCCAGGAGCTTGGACGAGAGTTCATCGCATATGTGCGCGAGAAAAAGGTTCGATACAAGGCTGTAAAGGAGGTTGAGTTCATCGATGTGATTCCCAAGTCTGCCAGTGGCAAGATCTTGAGGAGAGTGTTGAGGGATAAGTCGAGGAGTGGTGAGCATGGAGTTGTAGTTAGGGAGGAGAGGGCAAATTTGTAAGGTGGCGAATATGTGATCAGATGCTACTCATCGTCCTTCGCTGCCGTCTTCTGTCTTTGCCTTCATCCCTCGCTGCTGCCTTCTGTTCTCGTCTCGATGGCCGTCCCCATCGTGCGCCCGAAGTTCGGAATTGATCGGGATTAACTCATCAGATCGACGAGACGTCAGTCTCGTCGAGTTCCACGAGTCATCGCAACAAGCGTGCTCCCACTTTGCCTCTTTCATACTTCCACCTTGAAACAAGCACAAATCTGAATTGTGCATATCCATACCCACAAATGGTCGTTGAGTCTTGTGTTATGCCCACGACTGACATGCCACCGGACCGGGAATGACGGCTCAGTGCCGTCGCTCGGTCCATAATTAATAATCGAAACCTCACTTGACCACAAAGCTACCCTAGGAGCGAGCACAGTCTAGCAGACAACAACATAAGCTACCACTAAACCATAGGTAAAGCTAAGTAGAGCTCTCTTCCCCTCCTCTCATATTTTGCGAACCCATCACGCCTTCAGTGTGGCTTTCCGTACGACTCTACGCAGGATGACGCAGTACAAGATCGATATCGTCTCGGACACGGTATACGACTGGCCAGTACAACCACCGATACGATCCAGACTAATATAACTAGGTATGCCCTTGGTGCTATGTCGGCAAGAATAGGCTGGATAAAGCGATCGACGCCCACAAGCAGACGAATCCGAACGATACCTTCACAACGACCTGGTATCCATTCTATCTCAATCCCGATGCGCCCAAAAGTGTGGACAAACAAGCCTACTATGAGCGTAAATTCGGCTCGCAGCGAACTCATGTCATGCAAGGTCACCTCCTCAGGTTGGGAAAACAGGTGGGTATTGACTTTGGCTTCAAGGGTATGACAGGCAACACCAGGGACAGCCATCGCCTGATTCAGCTCGGAAAGACGAAAGGAGAGGAGATGCAAACCAAAGTCGTAGAACAGCTCTTCAATGCCTACTTCGAAGTGAACGAGGACATCACGTCGAAGGATGTGTTGATACAGCGAGGTATCAAGGCTGGTCTGGATGAGAAGGAGACGAGGGAGTGGATGGATAGTGATAAGGGTGGGCCTCAGGTTGATCAGGAGGTCAACGAGGCACAGCATAAATTCATTACTGGTGTACCGAACTTCACGATCAATGGGAAGTACGAGGTGCAGGGTGCGGAAGAGCCGGCAGCTTTCCTGCAGGTATTTGGTGAGGTTAAGGACACGGCGGCGTCGACGAAAGTTGGTGGGAGCAATGTCTGCTAGGCGACGTCATGAGTTGCAATGTTTCAATATACGAGTACTATCGGAACCTATTGTGTTTTGCGTGCTTAGCGTTCAGTCGAAACGAATGACATGACAATTCTCAGCCAGAAGACCTTCGCAAGTACCATCCCAAGCATCCGATCTTAGCCTCACCACTTCCCACCCTCGGCGCACTCCTCACGGCGCTGCTCGAAG